>NC_134491.1:64154397-64454397 GCF_040206685.1 Ascaphus truei | reverse complement strand
ACTACAGTGCCGAGAAAAAGTTTGCAAACCCCTTAGGATTTTCACATACAGGCATACCCCGCTGTGTATTTCAAACCTAAAATTTTATTAGATCTTAATCCAAGTCCTAATAGAAAAAGATAACCCGAACAAAATGGCACAAAAACATGATACTTGACTCATTTGTGGATACATAATTGTTCAACATCCAATAGCAAGAAGCAGGATGATGATGATGAATCGCACAGCCACGAAAATCCAATTCCCAACGGGTCCGGAAGGTATGAGACAAAAGTACACACTCCAATGATACAATAGGTCTGGTTTAATGCAGGTGGGTACAGCAACAGGACAACACGAACGCACCTACGCGTTTCGTGCACAAGGCACTTGATTTTCGTGGCTGTGCGATTCATTATCATCCTGCTTCTTGCCGTTTACCTACCTGGATGGGCTGTACGCCCTGGATGTCTGGAGGTCCTGCTAAGCACTAAGGTAAAGGGCCGCAGTGCCCTAACACATACATACATACATACATACATACATACATACATACATACATACATACATACCTGTGCTTTTGCTATTCAAATATTGGTTATTTGGTTGGGTTTATATAGTGTTTAAGCTGTGGAGGTCAAGTGGACGCCACTAGACACTTAGCCCTTGCCATAGATATGCCTTATCATTCATGGACTCCCCATTGTCATCCTGATCATTAATACATGCCGTGGAGGAATTCGCTCTAATTTTGGAAGCATCACATCTGTTCTACTTTTTTCAACATCCAATATCCATGTGTGAAAAAGTATGTCGCACCCCATTGAGCAGCAATGACTTCAACCAAGAATTACTTGTAACTGCTGGTCAGTCCCACACAGATTGAGGAGTTTGGGCCCATTCCTCCTTACAGAACCACTTCAACCTCATGACATTTGAGGGCTTGTGGGCTTCCTTGCATAGACAGCTCGCTTCAGGTCCTGCCACATGTCGATGGGGTTGAGGACTTTGACTAGGCCATTCTAAAAATGCAGCATTTCTTATTCTGCAGATCTGCTTCTATGTTTAGGATCATTGTCTTGCTGCATGACCCATTTTTCGCTTCAGTTTATGGACGGTTGGCCTGACATTCTCTTCTAGAATCTTCTGATACAATGCAGAATTCATGGTTGTGTCAATGATTGCAAGCCATCCAGGTCCCCAATCAGTAAAGCAGCCCCAAACCAAAATGCTCCCACCACCATGCTTGACGGTAGGGATGAGCTTGTTCTGTTTGAACGCAATGGTTCGGTTTTTGCCAATCTCATTGAGGCAAAAAAATTCTACCGCTGTCTGTCCAGAGAACATTACATAAGTCTTGTGGATCATCTATGTTCTCTTAATTACGTTTTTATTGTTTGTCTAATTCATACATCATTTTGATTCAAAAAACATGGAATTGGTTAACAAACCCTTTTGGATATTTAAGAAAATATTGATTTTGATTCAAGAAAGTGATCATGGAAAACAAAAAAAAAAAAGCTATTGAGTTTCCATAATTAAAAGGTGTCCCAGATGGTGGTCAGCACTGAAACATTGATTTTTTTGTGACTGTTTTTAGTCATTAAATAACTTTTTTGCATTAATTCCTTTGCATATTTTTTGGGCTATCCCCATTTTCCACATTTTTTTTTAGGAGCCAGATAAAATACCACTACCTGCTGGTCAAACTTGCGACAAGTATTTACATGTTTTGGCATATCTTGCAGAAGTCACTCAATTGTCATGCAAAATTGAGCAATTATAGTATAGGTCTGTCACCTATAATCTAATAAATATTATTTTGATTTGGTGACAGCATGATGACCTCTTCAAGTGGAGAGGTTCTAAATAAAATAAAAAACTGACTATTAAAAATATTGTATACTACAAGGAATCTATACTTCTACAATAAAATAGTATATTAAAATTGTAATAATTCAAAGAATTTACAATTCACGTTGGATAAAGAAACTTGGTACTTTAAAGCGGCAGATAAAGCAATATCCGTATCTGTTTTATTTTTATTTAAATAAATCAGTTCTGTACTATAAAAAAAAAATGCTACAAGCATTTTCTCAAACTACTCTAAATAACATTTTTAATTTATAATGTAACAAGCATTTGTTTCTATAGCAACCATTTACAAAGTAACAGCCCCTTCCTCTCCTGAAACAGGCTCTGGCACACCCCCTTTTGAGCCCTGCCCTCTTTCTAGCATTGCACCAATTGTATCAAGTGACTGCCGGGTCACATGATCTTCCCCACAGAACTTTGCATCTATGGTCCTCTTCTGCTGCACTGACAGCCATTTAGTGAACCCTGAGCCATATCTTCGATCAATCACAGGAGAACAGAACGATCGGAAACTTAAGCTGTGTTCATAGCAACGCTGATGGCGTGAGCAACAATGCGCAGGGCCATAGAGCGCACGTGCAGACAGATGCTTCGCGTGACAAATTTGACTTTGCAGCGCGACTGTCGGATCACGTACGCAGTTCAGCCAATGAGGGCGAACCGCGCACATGTCACAGGCACACCCCCCCCCCCCACCACGCCAGTCTGTACTATATCCGAGGCCTTAGCTAATTACAAATTGTGTGGATTGTATGGATGCACATAAAAGGTTTAAAAAAAAAAAAATAATCAATTATAAAACCGGCAGCTTGGATGCCATTTTAAAGTAGCATTTCCACTTGAGGGCGAGTTTAAAAAAAAGTTTTGCCCTAGGTATGAGGCAGGAGGGTTGCAGTCCTGGCTCAGTCTGCAGTACAGCTGTTTAAAGGCCAGGCAGCCAATAGGAAGCCAGAACATAATTCCTTGCAGCTTCCTAATGGCCCACATGTAAACAGGATTGAGATACCAGCAGCGCCTAAGGCAAGTATCTCGTGGAGCAGTGGGTCACAAGAGCCGAAATATATATTAAAGCAATACCACAGAATGAAACCTACCACACATTTTTGACTCCATTTCATTACCACAACAAATAACGCGTACATAAATTTTCAAATACTTTACACAAAAATGTTTATCAGATTATTTCTCCTCACAAATTAGAATTCTTGATAACAAATGAATCATGTTAAAACACAAGGTCAATTAGAAAATATATAACACTATTTAAAATGTGAGCTAATGTATGGAAAATTAAATAAATTATATTTTATCTGTGGAAGCTATCTCAAATATAAAATTGTGATAAAATGAATCTGTATTACAGCAATGTAAATAGTGAAAAGAATAAGACAAAAACAGTGAACCGTAAATTGACCCCATCAAGTTAATACATTTTGATTCACCTCAATTGATTTGATACAAATCGTGTAATAGTAATCCAGAAGTCTTTGTATGATAATACAGTCAGCAATTTAGCATGTAGCTCCAATGCAGTCTCTTCTCTTCCTGAAGTCGCTCTCACCTATATGCAAACAGAAAAAAAAAAGGTAAGCGCAAAAAGAAACGTATTGGTACATTAAAGTTAATGCACCATTGCGCCCTTGTTTTCCTCCATCAACAATAAGATAAGCGCACTTTGTAGTGAGATTTTCCTGGTGCCCTTTTGAGCCGCAAGCAGTTAAAAAACAGTGAGCTCACCAGAAAATGATGGGATCGTTATGCCAGATCTCAAATGTCAAAACTGGGAAGAGTAGTGGGGCTTCACTCACACTGAATCTAGACAAGACCAATAAAACAACTTCCGCTTCTCACTTTCAAAAGTTTCCATGTGCTAAGGCGACAGAACAGTGATTAACTACTAGCATTTGCAAACGGTTACGATTATTTTGTGATGCCAGAAAAGAACGGTCGAGTTCATGGATCATTTTTGTATAAAACTACTGACTGCACTATGTTTTACTGGACCGACATGCAAAATTGCTGTAAGTGAACACGCATATGCAATAATTTTAAAAAGTTGATTCTGCTATTTCGTGTTAATATGCAATAAATATACCAACTTCAATCAAACATGCATAAAATTGGCAACTGAAAAAAAAAAAAAGCTATGTTAGATGTTTTATTTTATTTAAGAAATTGTGTAAAGCAGCTACAATTACATTTATATTTAAAAAAAAGTTTGCCATGGCCATTTAAATCTATTTACAGTACACATTTTAGAAACTCAATAATTAACAATAAGTCATCTTTAAAGCAATTTAAAAAAGGAGAATAAGTGAGAAATCGTACTGTATTAAACGTTCTTTTGGACCAGTCTCAAATATTGTCAAGACTTTTTAACTAACCAGTTCCACTGTGTCTGTATTAGCTGTACACAGCAGGGAGGATAGGGTGACTCAACTTGTATGCTCTTTTGGTACGCCTTATGCTGTGGTTAACCGTTATAAGAGCTTTTCCACTATCCGCTTCAGTAATGAATTGAGCTGAAAAATACATTGTTAAAATAAACTACTGATCTTAACCATGGGTTTTAGTGACCAAATTTGAAGACAGTCTTTAACAAATGTTAAACTGCTGTATGGTTTAATTCGGCTAAAAATCAGTAACAAAATACATGCCAATTACAGGTCCATTGGTGCTATTTTAGCAAGTCTAAGCGTCACTATTGCTCCAAGCCAGACAAACCTGTTAAATTAAATCATGGATAATTAATAGCAAATGTACAATGCCACAATGCCATGTAAGTTGGTTAATGGCAATTACACCTCAAATGACAATCACAAACCCAATTATGGAGCAACACGACTATTGGCCAACTGAATCACTTAACCACTACCAGGAGGTGCATGCCATATATTGGATTGTAATGTGTTGTAGCCCAATATATTAAATGGGTTGCAATATAACCTGGCTCAACACATTTCCTACTATGAGACTAGCAAGTGAAAGGATCAGAGCTGGCTAAAAAGTCAAATAAATCACAAAAATGTGTACTAGAGAAAACAAGACTTTTTTTTTTTTTTTTTTTTTAAACATGATACAAGTGTCTTAAAACCATGAGAACAAATACTAGGAAGGGAAAATGTTCCCCTTTTACAGAGGCTTATTGTATGATTCAGTACATAGAGCCTCCACACAAACATTTAGCAGTAATACACACACCCCAAAAAAAAAAAAAAAAACCTGTCAGCCATTGAACACATTGAAGGAAAAAGTTGCAAAAGAAAATGCAGTAATGACAAATGTTCTGCAGAGTTCAAGCTGGCAAAAAAAAAAGTACTTAAGAAAACTATACTTTTGTTTTACAATCTCGTAATAAGAAAAGAAATGGTTAAAACTAATTACACATTGAGGCCAATCTTCTAATACCATTGAAATACAGATCTCAAACGGAAATTCAAGCAATAAATATATATTTGTTTAATGTCTCTAGAGAGGTACTTTCTTTTTCAATTTAATGTACTTTAGGTTTGCGTACACGCCCTTATTATGAAGACGTGTGCCAAGAAACGCCTATTCTGATATATACACACAGACTTGCAAATGTAACAAATGGAGCAGGTTAGGTTATCACCTACAAATCCATCTCCTTGGGTGCCTTATTGTTTAAGTTATTTAAAAACTGCAATCCTCCCACAGAAGCCTATGAGTTCAATACGAGTTTAACTCATGTTAGTATCTTGCTCCCTAAGCATTTCCTGTTCTTAAAAAAAAAAACACAAGTTCAAAATTATGATTCCGAATTGTTACTCTGAAATTACCACGGTAACATTGAGAATGCACCGAGATCTGGGGACTGCTCACTTTTAACCTCCCGGATACTTAATATTTTAAACTTATTGTATTAATGCACTTACTGTATTATAATTCCCTGTACTGTATTCTTTGTGAAGCACCGAATACACTTTTGGCGCTATATAAACAAAAAGACATACAATAGCTTTTCTCTCCTGAACAGAGCAACCTGATAGGAAGAAAAAAAATCCATTGAAAAAATAAATAAAATCAGCATTGACTGCTGCTCTAACTGAAATGTAGGGGTCTTATCAATTCAACACAAAAAAAAATCCCTACATGGGCTCTTTACTGTAAACGGAGGAATGACATTTCAACCAAATGTCAACTCATCCCATGCAAACCCACCACACCCACCAATTCCATAACCCCACAAACTAGAGATGGAGGGCTTTAACTGTTACCACTGCACAAGTTACAATAGCGATAACATTACGCCAGTGGGAGCAGAAACACTAGTGGTGTGGCTATCACAACCGATCACCTCCTCAAACAACAGAGATCACTTTTATAACATCATGAAGCTACAAGGAAGAAATAAATGATCCAGCATGTTTTACACAGCAATAAAAGTCACAAAGCTACAGGCTTGTGGGTGTTGGAACAGAAAGGATCACAAGTACTGCAGGAGTGTGTGCTGGTATCCTTGTAAAGCACAAGTATTGCTCAAGTATGGTAATTATGTAAATCACCATAAGATGGTAACCACACTGCTACAGTATTGCTGATCCCTTCAAGTTATTCTGACAGCAAACTTGTCCCTGCGGTGTAAATGTCCCCCTAATGTGAGATGAGAAAGTAATCACACTCCTGAAGCAGATAACCTAAAAAGGAAGATACAGTGCTCCTGTGGTGAAAGTGGCCCCTAAAAGTGTGATAACCAGAGAATGCCCGCACTCCTGCAGCGCTTTATTTAATAAGAACAATGCTATAAGTCTATATATGGACCTTTCCCCTAAAATCTCTCTAAGGGAGGGAGGGAGTCACTGTCAGAGCCTTGTGTCCTCAGCCCTGACTCCCGAGTAGGTCGAAGCCAAAGCCCATTGCGAGGGGGGCCCCATCCACGCCCTTTCCTGACCGGGGCCGCCGACGCCCTCATATCCTCCCCCGGCTTTTATTTCAACAACGCCGCCATGTAGCCGAAGTCTCGCCCACCGCCCTCCCTCTTACCGAGGCAGCCCAACGGTTTCTGTTTTATGCTCCCACAGCCGTGCTGCCACCGCCGCCGCCCGCCGGATCCCCCGGCCCGCTCCTTTCCTTTCTTCCCCCTCAACAGAGGAGCCCTCCTGACAGAGAAAAAAAAAAAAGCCTGAACGACGACAGCGACCGAGCCACAGAGCCCGGCGCGAGGCGGGTGCGCGAGACACGGAGGGGGGAGAGAGAGAGAGGGGTTGGGGGCGCGCGCAACTGCGCGTGCTCACTCACGCGTCCAATCCAGAACCACCCCTATCAGAAGAGGGGGCGCGCGCGTTTACAAAGGCGGTGGGCGGGGAGGATCACGCGCTGAGACGGTCAGTCTGTTTTGTAGTTTAAAAAAAAAAAGGGGGGGGGGCGAGGACGAGAAGGCGCAGAGGGAGGAAAGGCGAGCGCGCGCAGTGGTAGTAATGGGCGGGGACAGAGAGAGAGGGGGAGGTGGGTGAGACGCGTTAAACTCACTAGTCGGCATATGGTGGAGGGAAGGGGGGAAAAAGAGACGGGCACGCGCGCCCCCCTCAATAGTACGCCACAAACAAACGCGTGTGGCGACGTCACCAATTGACCACGCCCCCTGCCCCTCAACTTCAAGGTGCAGTCCCGGTTATCAGCATCCGCTATCTTAATTATTATTATCTACAAGGTAAATGAAACTGCAAGTGCGCCCGTTCCATACAGTTAACTCCCCTTCTTTATATGAAAGGTATCTCATATATTGAAGTAAAAACAATATGGTTTCTTTTCACTTTCTTCCCTCATCCCATGCTGCTCAATGACAGAGAGTGAAAGACACTGTCTCCTGGCCCCCTGTTATATCCCTAATGACAAGTTCTCAGCCAGTGCTCTTTCATTCAGAACCCTACATTTCCACTTCTTTAGCACAAGAATATAGAATCAACTTAAAAAGGTTTTGAGAGAGAAAAGAGGAGGAGAGAGAAGAGAGAGGGAGAGACAGTGTCAGTGAGGATCCCTAGAGATTAAATGTCGGGCATATGGATGCATTTTGGACCCAATAAACCACTTTTATCTGATTATCCCTTGTGCTGTACCAGTATATTGGATCTCTTGGGATCCTCTCAGACTATAGAGTATAGCAGGACCCCGTTTTACGGCGTTCCGCTCATGCTGCGGTATCAAGAAGTGGTCCGCCATGTCTGTGCAGAAAGGGGGGTGCCGAGGTACGCATGCGCAGAACGGGGGGTGCCGAGGTTTCACATGCGCAGAAAGGAAGTCGCGCATGTGCAAAAGGGGGGATTGCGTAGACCTGCAGGAGACACCGAAAATCGCCGGTTCTGCTTTCCGGTGGGGCCATAGAATGGAACCCGCTGTATTAGTGGGGCCCGCCTGTAACTATTTACCCTACACAATGCACCACAATTGGGGGGCCACAGAGTGGAAGTATGTGCATCAATTCAAAAATAGACCCAGCACTCTTGGGACTTTCATGCAAGAAATATTCAATGTGGTGATCGATGTTTCAGGCCCCATTATCAGCCATCTTGACAATGGTTCCAATATATATGTCTTTGTGGAGGTAAAACTCATTAAGTGCATGTTTGCCAAAAACCTCACTAAATGCACTTCCTGACTTGGAATTTATTGATATTTCGATCGAAAAATTCACAAAAGACACCTAATCTTCAGAACCTGTCATATCAACATACCTTCCTTTTTAAATACAGAACTTTTCCTGTTAAAAGAACATTTAATCACTTTTTCCTCACTACTCAAAGAATGTAGCTAATGACTTTTACCTCTACAACGACGATAGATAGAGATAAATAGATAGATATTAATCTGACCTTTAAAAAAAAAATTGGTAAAAAAAAGTAACAGCATTCTGGATTAGTAAATAATATTTAGTGGTACTCCTGATTTTGTAAATAAAAATACTGTGTACCCAGTATTGGATGTTTTCCAACCCGTCACTGCGTGCATCATGGGAAATTTCCATTAGGGCAGAAAAATGCTGCAGATAGTCATTTCTTTTCGAGGTCACAGTTCCTCTCCTCACACAGGAAGCTGCGCCCGCTCGTACTTTGAAGTTCAAATAAAAGAGTGAGTGCCACATTATAGCTGCATGTTTCTGTTTGCAATCGGTGCACAATTGTGTACATTTTCCTCCCCCCAACCATTGGGACTTGCTGTGTGGCTGGACCAATCTCCCCCTTATATAACACCCCCCCCCCACCCTTCCAAACCCTAATGGATCAGCTGCCGGGCTGGACCATAATCCAACCTGAGCTACACTCCATCCCACAATGAGCAGCCACTTTACCTTCTTGTTTCAACATTGTCCCTCATTTAGGGTGACCAGACTTGTCCCGGCAAAAACCAGGACAAATGTCAAACGTGCAGTTGGCACTCGCTGACTGTGCATGTGCAAAGAGAACTTGCCAACCGCGCATTCGCGATCGGCAATTGCCGGCTGCTTGTGTGTATGTGCAATCAACAATTGCTGACCGCGCATGCACGATGGAAGCAAACGCCGATCACGCATGCACGGCCGTCAAGTTCCGATCACACATGCACACGAGCAGCCGGCAAGTGCCAAATCGTGCATACACACAAGCAGTCGGCAAATGGCGACCGCGCACGCGGTCTAAAAAAAAGCAGCAGCAGATATGTCAAGGAAAAAAACATCCCATTCTTTTCCATGGCAGTTACATGCCTGGTAAATCTGACGTGGTTTTCTGCCGCCGGGAGACTGTAACCTTTACAGCGCGGTAATGTGATCACATGATCACGACCAGACCCCAGATGGCGGAAACTATTGATGCGGTCAGCCCGATGCCCCAAGAATACGAATAAGTGCCCATGATGTACCTTTTATGTCGCAAGGGTGCTCTAAATCTTACAAAATAATAATAATAAGGTGTGTAGCTCCAATTGTTGCCCGGTGGCAGTAGCTTGTGATTTGGGGAGTAATAATGGGAAATGTGTAGTGGTAAGAACACTGCTTTTGAAGAAGGCACAGCTGAGTTTTGAATTCCAGTCTTCATCTCCTTGTGACCTTGGGTGAGTGGCCTTATTTACCTCTGCCTCAAGCGCCACAATTAGATTGTTAGCTCTTCAGGACAGGGACTATGTGTCTAATTTTTGTGTGCAGTGTTGCATACATTGTCAGTGCTACTGTATATAAGAAAAGGAATATGATATAGAGGGAGTTACATATCATAATGGGATGTGTTAAACTCTGTATTTCTGTCATTTCCACCCCTTTATGGTAATAAAAAAAATAAAAAAATGACACCAAGTCTGAGGTGACATAAACCTCCCTGGATGTATGCCAGATACAATTAACTTAATTTACGCAATTGTAATTGTGAATGCAACTGCAAAAATAAGTAGTAATTACCTATTTCAATTATGTTTCTAATTAATTTTATGGGACGTTTCAGCAATTAGATCAGATAAAATAAAGGTTTTCTTGTGGGGGGGAAAAGTTGAGAAACACTGATATAGGATAATATTGTTTTATTTAGTTATTTAAATATAGACACCCTACTACAGCAGTCAGTCGTAGTATTATAAGAAGCGTAAAATAGGTAGACTGAGGTTCTATTATAAATAATAAGATAATTACACAGATCTTAAATGGATGAAAGCCATTGTTTATGGAAATGTACTTATACTTTCACCACAAATACAACAGAGTAAATAGGAAAACTGGAGTTGAAGGGAAGTTAATGGGCTGAAATCTTTGGTATGACCCACACTCATTTACAGTTTATGCTTTTATATTTTTCAGCTGTGTTGCACTGGGAACTTGACATGCAGAAGGTAAGGGAGGATTTCACTGGAAGAGTTCTCTTGACATTGGCTAAGAGTGAATGTACATTAAAAGCTCTTAAAGCAGTTAGTGCTGTAAAAGATCTCTTCTTGCCCATTCTAAAGCTGTATTTATTGTTACAATCTGATGCTCCATTCTGGAGCTATAAACGTAAATGTTAAGTGTCAGGGAGGTTAACATGGAGTTCTGCCCAAAGCCCATTGCTGTCTAGAGGTTGCCATGGTAACTTCAGAAGCTAGAAATTAAGAAAATCCTGTTTTTTAGCACTAGAAAAACATATATATATTTTTAAAAGCATCAGACATGCTCAGGGAGCAATATATATAGACAAGAAAAAACACCAGGCGCTCTCTAAATGTATAAAAATACTGTGCAGAATATAACAAAGTGAATAAGTGATATATTGAGATAAATGGTGAACTTAAAAATGAATAGCGTGCTTAATATGTGAACAGAAATAAGATACGCTGCTCAACCCAAGTTGATTTGCACAGGTTTATTTGGTGCATAGGATACAGCAATACCTACCTTTTACCATTTCTCCCTGGTGGGAACAGTACTATATTGAACAATTGGTTCACTACGGTTTATTTACTATAATAATAGTGTACCTGTTAATAATTATGTTATGAAGGATACCTGCCTGCTTCATAATATCTACCTAGGCTGGGAGTGATACTTACCTGCTGACCTGGATATTAGATTCTGAATTACAAGACGTTTACTGATAGCATTATATCAGATATTAGTATCAAGACACCCATTGTTGTTTTTTGCTTATCTTGCCACTTCATTATGGGGTTATTTTAATGTTTGAATGTGATTTATGTGTTTTTAATCTTTATATTTGAATAAAACTTTATTGTTTTTCCTGGCTAATCCGGTTATGATAGATTAATTTGACCTATAAACAGCATTTATCTGTTAGACCATTGTTGGTCTACCCACTGTATCCCGCATATTGAGTGCTCTACTGTGAGGGAACCTTTCTGATCCTCCTTTTGGATCAACCCAGATATACCCCTGACATATACCACAGTAGTTGAAAGTTGTAGCAGCAGTATTGGCCTGGAGAATTGTAGATCAGTTGTAGGTTGTGATACCTAATAGGGGTTTATTCTATATCTGCCGAAGTGACTTCAATGGGGAATTCCGGACAAAAAAGGCCCGATCGTCCGCTACGCCGGATATAGAGAAAGCCCCTTAGGGTGTGAACCTGAGAATCCTTCATAGATTAAATTATAGTGAACAGAGATAGTGAAATCTCTCAAATCAGTACACTTGAAGAAGAGACCTGTGAGGTTTGGAAAACTCTGTACACTGTAATATCATATCATAACTCTAATGTTGGTCCCCTAAAAGGTATTCCAAACCTACGAATAATCTAATATTATACCACAGCAAGTACATTTTAAAGATGCAATCCAAGCGGCCATTTCCCCCTAACCCCCCTCTCTCCCCCATTTTTGTTTATTTTTTAACATAGGATTAAAGTAGAGGGTCTCCCCGTGGCTAAACCTCATTAATTAGGCTTCATGATTTCCCGCTTCCTGAGATACATACATCCATGGGGGGGGAATGCCCATAGCCGCTCCGCTCGGCTAGCAGGGATTACGTAATGGCGGAGTTTTAAAGCTCCCTACGGGCCAATAGGAAGCCGTGATGTCATCCGGTTCGACTTCCTATAGCCCATGTGACACGGGAGCTTTAATCTTTGCCAAGATACCAGCATCTCTTTGGAGATCTGTATCTTGGGAAACAGGGGGTCCCCTAAATTGGAATTAATGCGGTTCAGCTCCGGAGAGCTCCTATTTCAACCCTATGTTAAAATAATAATATATATTTTTAAAAGCCCATGAATTACTCCTTTAAAAGGGATTTTATTCAACAGCGGCAATATTACCTTTATAGGGTTTAGAATCAGTTTATTTACACATCTCCCTCTCTGTACATATCTATGAATATATATATATAGCAACTGTAAATATTACTGTATGTTCATTTGCATGTCTTGGACAGGTCTGCAACCCTGTCTTTCACCATTATCACCCAACACACAGCACTTCCACTGCAGCAAGGGATTCTGGAAGTGCTGTGTGCTGGGTGATAATAGTGAAAGACAGGGTTGCAGACCTGTCTAAGACATGCAAATGAACATACAGTAATATTTACAGTTGCTATATGCTTTACTGTGGAGGGTTTTTGTCACTTTTTTTACCCACCATAACCTTAATAAGTATATATATATATATATATGTATATTGCCTTCAGGAATGTAAGGGTTAATTCGATGGTGTCGTGTAAGGGAAGTGTTTTGTGTCACTGCATCAGGTGACAGCAAAGTAGCAGCCTTACCCTGGACAGGCCCTAGGAAACTGATACCTCTTTCTGGGTGGCGGATGCGGGTAACTAAATAGGGACTCAAGAATACACCCTGACATAAATACTTTGCTACTATATTGTTACAACTTTGTTTCTACTTTAGTAATGACCTTTGTGCAGTTACATCTTGTTGGTATTAACTCTTAAAGGAGCAGTCCAACCCCTGCAAGCCCACTACATGGGCATCAAGTAAGGGGGGTTCTGGAGCTGAACCGCATTCATTTCTGCTCCGGGACCCTCCCCCCCCCCGAGAACCTCCCCCCCCAGATTCCTAAGGCCTCGTTCAGGGCGCCTCCTTTGCGACGTGCGCGCGCTTACGTGCGTGCGCACATTTGAAACAAAGTGTTTAAAGTAAATATCAGTTGTCAGGGTAGAAGCTACCCTGTCGCCGAAGTACGGAGTTGACGCTTGCTACAGTTTGCATAAACAACTCAAGTTGTTTTTTCAAGCTGCAGCAGCGTCACTGGTACTTCGCAGCCAATGAAATCATTCGGGAAAGTGTAGTAAGAAGAGCAACACCCATCCCTAATCTCAGGTCTGTAGACCCACCTGAACGCTTGAAAAGGTCTGCTGGGGACGATGAGCACACATTACCCAGCAGACTGACGCGCATGGACACGCGCCCTCCACCTCCTGTCTCTGCCACCCAGAACGAGACCTAAGATACATACCGAGAAATGTAGCGCAAGTACTCCCTTGTATTTAAATCCCCTTCTTCACACGGGCCAATCGGAAGCTGCAACGAATGACATTGCAGCTTCCTATTGGCCTGCGTGATGCAGGAGATTCAACCCACCATTTTGTTTCCCCTGGAAGAGATGGCCAGCTGCCTTTACAGGTATAAACCTTGGGAACAATTGTTATACATTGGTGCATTTCTGCTGTTTTACAATGTATTGCTGGCCCATACTAGCAGTGAAAGGTATATGCTCTACTTGTACAATACTTAATGTATTTACAAGGTACCATCACCATACTCTAGTCTGCTTCTAGGTATAATAGCAGACAAGGCAGTAAGTGGTTGACTGCATGATCCTACAGAAGATTAAAAGATCACCTCAGCCAGCGCGGTCATTAAATTGGGATGTACAATTCTACATTGTCGTCAAACATTTTTCGAAGCAGCTTTCGCATTAACCTATTCAATGCTGAAAGCGCCTACAATGCATTTGCAAAAGTCCGCAACCACACGCAGGGTGATATATCACAGCTAATTTGGAGCACAATTGATGTAAATTGCGTCATTTTCATATTGCGTCTGTTTGCGTAAAAATCAAGCTTTTTGCTCCAAGTTTTGCACCGTTTGCATCACCTTGCGATTTGGGGAGCGACAGTGGGAGAAGTTACATGCGCTCGGATTTTAATGACAAGTATCAAACTTTGTGACATTTTTGTATCTTGCATTTGCTTCGAAAATATCCGCCAGGTCTCAGGTGGCGTAAACTTTTCTAGCCCAGGAGTGAGCAAACTGGGGGGATGGGGGGGCGCGAGATTTGTCTGGAGGGGTACGGGCGGTTGCAGAGGTCCCGCGCTATTCCTTACGGCATTTAAATGAAATGCCGGGAGATCGCGTGAGGCCTCTGCAACAGGAAAACTTACCGAGATTCAGAAGCTATGGCGCGTCTCCATGGCAACGCGGTGTCAAATCATCTGACGCGGCAGCAGGTAGGAGGGGGGGCGTGCGAATCCGGAGCAGGCCAGACAGAGGGGCGCAGCAGGAAAAGTTTGCGCTCCCCTGTTCTAGCCAACAATTTGCATCAGATGTAAGCAAATACAAATACCACTTATGAGCACATTAACATGTCTCAGACAGGTATTCAAACCCTGCTTGTCCCCATTGTCACTAAGCATATAATGCTTCCACTGCAGCCAAGGATTCTGGGTAATGACATGCAAATGAGCACTCAGTGTCGCCTTTTGCTTCTTGTCCATTTTAACATGGATCCCTATAAATGTATGCCTGCCGTATTACACAGCTTTTCAGCACAGCCTGGATTAAAGAAGTGCATAACCAGTAAAACCTACTCAGAGCCACCTGTTTTTATGCTTTTGGGTCTCTTCAGTGTGAGTATGGTGTTATACCGGCTTTGCAACGTGGAAACAGTTTCAACAACACATTAAATAAGTTATGGTGGGTAAGAAAGTGATAATGACCCTTCACCATGCAGTATACAGCAAATTAAAATGCCACCAGATGTAAGAAACACTTTCAGCAATTTGACTCAAATATGATCAGAAAATGGAGCAAACATCTGTTTGCACGTTCGTTACGTTGATACATCTCCCCCACTGTCTCAATGCCATCTTTTCTTAAACTGGAGTCCGCAGTGTCTCCATTTCCTGACATACTCTGGAGCATACAGTAAGTACCAAGGGAAAAGTGGAGCAAAGAATATGCGCCATACATTATGTATCAAAGAACAAAATCCCATTGAAATGAATAGGATTTGTTGCATTTGGTGCAATCAGGGTTGCCACCTTCTACTGAAGGCTAACCTGGAGATAACATTTTTATGTTTAGTGCTTATCTTCTGCGGTGGCGTCTCCCGAAATCCTTGGGCATGCTTCCGACATCCTCCCGGCACCGCCTCCAGCAAATCCTGTCAATACGGCTGCACGGCGTCAAATGACGCCGCATTGCCATGACAACGGGATGCTGCGTGATGTCACGCGGCGTCAAGTTGCCATGACAATGGGGCGCCTTATGGCGCCGAGGCATCATGTGATGTCACTTTGTCATGGCAATGTGGTGCCGCGTGACGTCATGTCGTCACTCAGCATCCCGTTGTCATGGCAACGTGGCGCCATTTGACGCCGCACAGCCATGTTGATATGAGTTGCAGGGGGAGATGCCGCCGCCACCCGGAGGTTTGGAGGTTTACAAGGTAATCCCGTAGCTCAAAGGTACGTGGCCAAAACCCGTAGTCTGGGTCAAACCTGGAGTGTTGGCAACCCTGGGTGCTTTGTTTTGCCCCAAAATTGCTCCACTTTTACCTTGATACATATACTCCACTGAGTAGAAATGCCCTGAATGTGGGGGTTTATGTATCATGGCAAAACCAGTGTAATTCTGGGGCAAAAGCATTGCTCCACATGTATCAATGAACAAACTCCAGTTGATTTCAATGGGATTTGTTCTTTGATGTGTACAGTATGGTGCAGATGTGTTTGCCCCAGAATGTTCCCACTTTTGCCTTATACATAAAACCCCATTGGTGGCACAGCTGTAACACAAATATTCAAGAACCTGCTGAGTTATTTTCATCACTAGCAACACGCTAGATGCTATTTTAAATAAGAACAGGCAGTGTATGCCTTTGAAGATAACATTTATTCTTAGCATCAGTGGTTATATAAATTGTTTTGTCAGCGATCAGGAAATAAACTTCTTTATCTCTTAGTAGCAGTATGTGGGTGAAACGGCCACGTAATATCCCACGAAATCTTAACTTTAGAAACTCGGAATTTAAACTTTGTAACCCCACTCGCTCTCTTGCTGCCCCCTCACTTCCCCCCCTACTCACTCTCTAACTCTCCCCCTCACTCTCTTACTGGCCCCTTCTGTCTCTCACTCTCCTCCCTCTCTCCCTCAGGCCGCATTGCTGTGTGCACACGCTTGCGTGCGTGCACATATTTAAGACTCTTACCTGATTTGCTATTGCAGTTCCTCAAGTGCGCGCGTCGACGCTGCTACATTTTGCGGAGACAAGTCAATTTGAGATTTCGGGCTGCAGTCCCGTGACATCAGCGTCACATGAGCTGGTTCAGCCAATGAGGGCGAACCAGCTCCGTGACGCGTTTGTGATGCGTTCCCCACACCCCCGCCACGCCCCACATCACCTCCCCAATCTCCTGCAGCCTAACGCACATATCGCTGATGTATTGGGGGGGCTGGGTGTATTTTTATATATATTGGGGGGTGTGTTTTTAATATGTATTGGGGTGTATTTTAATATGTATTAGGGGATGTATTTTTATATGTATTGGGGGTGTATTTTAATATGTATTAGGGGGTGTATTTGTTATATGTATTGGGGGTGTATTTTTATATGTATTGGGGTGTGTATTTTTAATATGTATTGGGGTGTATGTTTAATATGTATGGGGGGTGTATTTAAATATGTATTGGGGGGAGGGGTGTATTTTGCACCATTTCATATTCTGTTTCGTAAAAAAGGCCGGGAGGGTTCTCAATCCCCAAACCCCTCCCCAGTATTTATTTTACGAAATAGACTATGAAATGGTGCAAATTGGTGCATTCTTGGAGTGAAATTTGGGGAAAAAATTACATGACCGTCTGAGAATTTATTAATACCATACCTCCCCACCGACTTTTCGAGCGTGTCGCATCTTTCACCATTGTGTCTAGTATTTTTGGAGAAGCCACCTGTCAACCCTAGATATAAGTGGCCATCCAATTGAAAGCCACCACCGATGACGTTGTGGCTTCCTATTAACCAATGATTTGGCAGCTATTTTGTTTCCACTAGAGGGAGATTTAAACTCTGTAACTTTGCTGATAAAGTATCTCTGAATCTGGTGAGTCCCCAGAATAACCAACAAAAATAACCCCTGGTTACCATTCTACAGTAAAGAAAAACATGTTGGAAAAAAAGAGATGGGAGGATTGCTGCTTTAAATATTTTTTGTGTGCTTTCAATGTTTCCCTGGTAATTAGGTGCTGTTGATATATGTACTGTATCTAACTGGGCCAGAGTCCAGCCTGAGCCACACCTTATCCTACAATGAGCATCCACATTACCTTCTTGTTTCAACATTGCCCCTCATTCCCTATAGAGTGTAAGCTCTCAAGAGCAGGGCCCTCATTACCTTTTTATGTTTGTGCATGTCTATCCTCACTTGTATGCATAGTTGCCACCACACCAAGTTTGATCTGGAGACTACGAATTTTGGGCACCTACCTCCGGGCTACGGATTCAGCCTCTTAATCTCCAGGTGGTGGCGTGGTGCGGCGGCGTCTCCGGCATACTCCTGCATCTCCCCATGCAACTCCAATGAACATGGCAGCGCAGCGTTAAATGACGCCGCTTTGCCATGAGAACGGGACATCACGTGATGTCACAGTGAACCGTGACGCCGATTGCCATAACAACGGGATGCTACGTGACACCATGTTGCTGTAGCATCCCATTGTCATGGCAACGTGGCGTTAAATGACGCTGTGACATCACTTGGCGTCCCGTTGTCATGGCAACATGGCTCAATTTGAGGCCGCACAGCCATGTTCATAGGAGTTGTAGGGGGAGATGCAGGAGGATGCCGGAGACGCCGCCGCACCCTGCCGCTGCAGGTGAGAATTTTATTTTACATTTTTCTCCGGGTAGACGTTCAGTAGAAGGTGGTAACCCTGCTTGTATGTAACTGTTTATGTAATATACATAGCTCTGTACCCCATTGTACCACGCCATGGAATATGTTGGCAATTACAAATAATGAAAAATATATTAATAATGTCTTTTATGATAAGGCTGTTGGAGCAACCTTCACTTCCACTAGCAAAGTGTCACCCCCAAGTTATTCCCTGGACCTGAGGATGCCCCATCTTCCTCCCACGTCCCCCCATGACCAATAATGCCACATAAAACACCACACCGTATATAGAGTATAAGGGCCACAGCTTTTATAAAACCTCCAAACTATTCTGATATAACCATTAATCAATAACCGAACCGCACCAGACTGCCCGCACTTAAGCCTTGAGCTCACGCATAAACGTCACTCGTGAGCCCCCTGCCGGCCATAGTATAGTAACCTTGTGATGACGCTCCCTTCCCAACATCCAAACCGGACATTACGCCACCGCTCTCAAACTTACCAAGGCATTAAACCACCAACTGGCCCCGGTCTGGCACCCTCCAAAACAACCAGCAAACTGTGACAATTAAAAAGCCAAGAATGAAACCGCAAAGTGACACTTCATTTGTTCCTTTAACTTGTATTACTTTTTTTTTACCAAATGGTATACATCACACATACAAAGAAATACCACACATTTTTAAAACATTAAACCAACACAATGACAAGACCCACTACTGCCTTAACCAACAAATTCTGCCGCCTACCCCAAACCGGGAGGGCGAGTGCGTGCAGTATCAGATTTCCCATTAGGCCCGGGCCTAAGGCAGCAAAAGTTTGGGACGGCAACCATATATTTTTGCTGCGCTCTCTGGTCTATCGGACCTAATGGGAAGGTACTTGCCTGTGTCGGCCGTCTCCTTTCTGCCGCCCTCCTGCTCCTTTGGAATCCCGGTATCAAATGACGCTGCGGACGTCCCCAATGTGACGGCACACAGCGTCTCATTGCCATGGCAACGTGACGGCAAACTGCATCTCGTTGCCATGGCAACGAGCCGTTGCAATGTCAAATGATGTAATGACATCGTGTTTCCATGACAATGTGCCGCCGTGGGACGTCACTTGATGCCGGGATTCCTAAGGAGCAGCACCAAGGAGGCGGCAGACACACACACACACTGCTCTCCAGGCAAGTGCCATGGGGCAGCAAATTTTGAAATCCACCGTTGGGCGAGTGGGAAACTCCTCTGCTGCTGCAAGGTGGGAGAAAGTATAGCCCCTAAGGCACCACATGATATGGTCCAGGGTTACCCCTCCCCTTATTACACTTGCTGCTGCATAAACCCCACTGACCAATAGGAAACCTAGAAGGGGATGGGAGAGAGGGCATTACTCAGGGCTGCCCCTCACCATGGCTCATGGCTAACTTTCTTGTCATTACAATGCGATCATTAAGAAAATGGTTACAGTGGGAGGTTATAAAGTGGCTGATACATCGCATGTTCCCATTGATGAGAAAAACATTAATTTTTCACAGGGCACAAAGATGTGACATTTTAGGTGTGAGGGTTGATAAGGCAGTTGGATCAGTAAATTTGATAACTGCACCTAAGTTGACCTGCAAAATGTGGCTGCATTTGCTTTGAATGCTAATATAATTGCACATCAGCAGCCAGCAGAGAGGAGGGGCCACGAGTAAAGTTCATTTTGTGTAGGAAAAAAAAGGGAGTGAAAAAATATGGAATGTTTCAGCTGACAGCGGGGGAATTTCTGTAAGAAGAAAAGAATAACAAACCTTTACAGCAGGGGGGCCTATGATCTAGCAAACAAAACATTACATTACGTACATACAGAATCGTATGTGCGTTACAATGCATGCTATTATGTTAACTTCCTGACTGCCAGAGGGCCCACTAGCGCTGTGTATACTGTACGATGCTTATAGTACACAGAGCTATGTATGAATACAAGTTCCATGTACAATGAGATCTACTCTGTAGGGCTTAGAATCTAATATCTGGCTGGTTGAATATCTTAACACAGGAGTGGCCAACTCCAGTCCTCAAGGGCCACCAACAGGTCAGGTTTTAAGGAGATCCCTGCTTCAGTACAGGTGGCTCAATCAGTGGCTCAAACAATGACTGAGCCATCTGTGCTGAAGCAAGGATAACATTAAAAAATAACCTCTTGGTGGCTCTTGAGGACTGGAGTTGGCACTCCTGCCTTAACACATCATCCCTCCAACTGCTCTGTACACCCACTTCTTACATTATATAATGACACTAACATAAATTAATGTGATTTATAATACTAATATGTTGGTACAGGAAAAAGAATCAATGGGTTGGAAACCAAATAAGTCTGTGACATCATCACAAGGGGGGGCAAATAAAAAAGCCAGTGGGCCGGACATAACGCAAGAAGAAATTACCAACAAAGATAGTACTCAACGGGATTCCAAGAGATTAAAAGAGCAAGACGGCGACCAAAAGTAAGATGGGAGGATGAAATCCGAATATTTGTTGGAGCAAAGTGGAGAAGAGAGGTTGCAACCGCAATAGAGGAAAGACCAATGGAGAGGCCTTCATCCAGCAGTGGATCGACATGGGCTGACGACTTCTCATTAGGCCCGGGCTTAGGGCGGCAAAATTTGCAGCGCTCTTGGGCCTATCGGACATAATGGGAAGGCGCTTGCCTGTGTCAGCCGCCTCCTTGCTTTCGCCCTCCTGCTCATTTGGAATCTCGGCGTCAAATGACGCTATGTGACGTCACCAACATAGCGTCACACCTCACCTCGTTGCCATGATGACGTTACGATTCCATGGCAATGTGTCATGCGTGTGGTATTATTTGACGCTGGGACTCTAAACCAGAAGGAGGGTGACAGCAAGAAGGTGGATGACAAAGGCAAGTGCTCTTTAACAAGCTCCCCCCCCCCCCAAAAAAAATATAACCCATTCTCACCTCCCTTCCGCTATTAAGTGCTAACCGGCGGCGGGGTGCAGCATCTCCCGGCATTGTCCTGCAAGTCCTGTGTCTCCCTCTGCAAATCCCATGAAAATGGCAGGGCGGCGTCAAATGACACTGCGTTGCCATGACAACGGGGGCGCTTCGTGACATCATGACGTCACGCGGTGACACCGCGTAGCGTCCCATTGTACCCTCATTTGACGGCGACTCAGCCATTTTCATGGGATTAACAGGGAGACACAGGACTTGCAGGAGAATGCCAGGAGATGCCGCACCTCGCTGCCGGTAAGCACTCGACAGCGGGCAAAATGCATTCGCCCCAGGCGAGGGGGCAAATGTATTTGTCGAGCCCATATATATGTATATATGTTGTGACAAACGCCCCTCTTTTGTAGCGCTGACGTCTGTCTGGGTTCTTCCCGACACAGTCTTCTAGGGTTAATTATACAACAAACAGGATCATGCAAAGTATTATAGTGCTTAACTCAGGCTTCTGCCTGCTTTATTTTCATCCAAGTAAGGTACTGCAGCTTTAACATGTGTAGGCAAGAGGCACTCAGACATTTTCATTTAGTGGTTCACTTATATCAGTGTCATAGCACTTCACACAGTGTCACTTTTAAGAAATAAAAACCAAATCATATAAGGAAATCCTATCCCTTTCAGGGAACTAACTACACATCAGAATCAGCCTCTAACTGCGAACTAACTGGGCCAACTAACCTGGTTCCCCAGCTTAAAACAATGCCCCCTCATTTAGGGTCACTAGATACAGCACAGTCTTTTAGCAACAGCAATAAACATTTGTTTTGTCTTATCTGTTCGTGGTGGGAACACGGTCCCAAGTGTCCAGGCAAATCCTCTGGTACTGTGATACTTGGAGGGGCCGTCCACCCCGAAACTGGAAACAGGGGAGCAGCGATACCCCCAGCCTCCAGGCTCTAAGGAGAGAGTGAAATGCAAAACCTCTCTGCTCTAAATACCTGTGCATGTGATTAGAAGAGCAGGTGAGGGAGAACTAGAGTCATTGTGGTCTGGATTTTCCATCCAGCTGCCTTAGTTAATGGGAAGCTGTGGAACGGATCATTTTTCACTATTCCTGCACTTTCTGACCTAAAATGGGGCAGAAAGCTGCCTAACATCTTTGGACTATGTCACAATGTATATATATATATATATATATATATATATATATATAAAAATATACATAAAAGAGAGAGGAGAGAGCGCACGCCCCATAGTATAAAACCGTATATTTAATGATGGGAAAGGGAGGGAGGGGGAAGAAATGAACTCACAAGGGTACAAAGATTAAAAGCATTTCGTGACAATATCACCACCATCCGGTATCTGTACTCGAATCAGAAGTCCATCAGTCTCTCAGAGATGAAGGGGTAGTGATCCGTCAAGTTGTCCGGGGTGCATCGGATATTGCACAGCAAAACGTCCCAGGAATCCCAGAGAATGTCTCCTTGCTGGATGGCCTCTGTATTGTTTGGCGCTCGAACCGGCCTGCTCCTGCGCATGTGCGTTGACGTAATGTCCGTGCGTCTTGCGTAATGACGCTCCCTTACGCGTTTTGACTTTTTCATATATATATGATTCTAATAAGAACAATCTCTTATTGCAGATTGTTACCCCCTTCGCTGACAGAAGGGACAGCAATGCTTTGCAAATCAGCACTGGCAGTAATGGGGTTTTTATGCAAGTGCTGCATTCCTTCCATGTGACCCAGCTGCCATGGAAATTCTTCTTCTGGGTTAGCAACCCCTCTATGGGAGGAGGTACAGACTCATAGGGCCATAGGTCTGTGAGTTATTCTGAGTGAGAGCTTGGGGTCAGACTCATGGCATTCTCCAGAGAGGTGAGCCTTGGTGCTGAGAAGTCAAAAGGGTCTTGTTGGACTTGGGGAGGGAAGATAGATTCCAGGGGTTAAAGGCAGCTGTGACTAACATGTCACGGAAGCAGTGAGATCAGTGGGATAAAATAAAGGCATCACAGAATGCACAACAGAAAGGGCTTTGTAATAAACCGTTCCCGGTTACTGAATCACATCACTCCCGAAAAACACAGTCCTCTATTATCAGTTATCAACAGACAATTGCATATATTAACAGTGACATGCCAGGGCTATTTAAAAGTTTACAACAGACTAGATGCATTTTAAAACTGTAGCTTCAGATCCTTATAACGTTTGTATGCACTTAAAGTAGTTTTTAAGAAATGCACAGTGAACACTATCAAAAAAATGATATAACACCTTGTTTTCATTTGTTTGTCTCCTTAAAACCCATATTATATGCGCATTAATAAATAATGGAGTACATCCACTGTTTCCTGTGGTAGCCATTTCTTGCTATTCCGAAAAGTCAAGCACATATCTTTGGAGTGGTACAATGGAAGAAAACAGAGACTTGTTGAGATGTGACATTATTGAAAATAAATGTTTATTGAAATGCATCAGTAATAATTAAAAAAAAAGTGTTTATTCAAAATAGTAATTCTGTGAAGTTTAAAAGAAGCTATACATAAGTATCGATTAAGTTATTTTTACATCATAGACTATCAGAGAGGTTGCTGTGCATTGAGATTCCCCACTTAGACCTTTACACTCTGCACAACCTGCCTGTTTCCCTCCGTATTCTGTGGTATAAAACAACTGAACATGATGGAGTAGCAAAAGTTAAATAAGTGTCTTCTGGGTTGCCAGGTGTTCTGTATTGAACCCGACTGTCCTGTATTTGGACACTGTCCAGTAAAAAAATGAGAGGTAATACTTGACATGTATGTGTATACTGGTATTGCCTCTCTGGACATAGTGACCTGACTGGCTTGTGGCACTGCAGGATTTCCCTGAGCAGGGCTGTTGCCAGGGGACTGGGCAGCTTCCTCCATCCTCATAGGCTGCTGCTGGGTAATGCAGCCAATGAGGAAGAGGTGCCAGGAGCCTGGGTGTGGGGCCAAGGAGAGGGGGAAACAGCATGTAGTGGAGAGCAGGTGTGTGTGTGTGTTGAGCGCATCACACTTTTCACCATTGTGTCCAGTATTTTTGGAGAAGTCACTGGACAACCCTACCTCTGTGCCAAAAAACTCTTGTAGAGACCAGCATAAAAACCTCCACTTGCAGCTCCTCTTATATGGGGTAATCCTGGTCCACTGCAGTCACCGGAATCCACATGAAACAGATGTCCACCGTGTTTCCGGCGCATTCCTGTTTCCGATAAGAGTTCTTGCTGTTCAGTTTGGGTGGTGACGCAGACAATTCATAGACACCATTGTAGATGCGGCACTTCCGGTGAGTTTTATATGGAGCTCCAGTATTTAGATTTAATGGTAAGTTACAAATGTAGCAAGACTCATTGTCTCCGGCTTTAAGCTTTTTCAGCCGCGACCTCAAAGATAGCGCTGCCGCTTCCAGATCAGGCCCCCCTCCCCGCCACCGAATCGATAATCCTTTGGCACCAAAAACCGGTGCCAAAAACAGTAAGTCTTTGTACATCTGTTCCTCAGTGTGCTATGTCTTTTCTTGAAAATTATGGGACAAAAGCATTTAGTATGTTTCTTTTTTTACACCTCACTTTTTCTTTCACTTATAAAATTCCTGCTATGGTGCATTTTGTTCTCCAAATGCAGAACCAGGGAAATGTAATTCAATCAAAAATTAAGCCATGATCATGCTCTGTTAGCTATTGGCCTCCATTGAAAAAAGTGAGTGGAAACCCGTTTGTTGATAAATAGGTATTTAATGTATGGTTAATGATGAGTCATGATTGATTGACTCCTTATGCAGCCGAACACCTGCGAAATGCGTTGAGTCGCCATTGCTGCTATATCCTGCTTTGCCGTGTTGATGTCCAGTGCCCACCATCTTTGAAATCCACTGCGTTCCAACTGCCAGAAGCGTCACAAGCCGGATAGATGCCGGATCACAGAGCAAGCACCTTGAAGGACAGCACCGAATAGCAGTGATCAGAGATCAGAAAATATATTCCGGCGCCTACAAGAAAGTCCAAATGATAGATCGTAAATTCTAACCATTGACCATATAGAATGCCCAGTTTGAATGACCTGGGAGCCTCCAGATATATCTTGAGAGTCGTCTCACAATATGTGGAGATAAACACAAGAAATAATCATAGTGTATACCTGTAAACTATTGTTGATAGAACAATACAAACATAGACAAACAAAACATACACTAAACAGACAGTTACATTTAAAATAAACAAAAACGAAAGAAATAGCTAAAAAAAAAACTAATTTAATAATATTATAAAAATACTATATAAAAAAGACAAATGTCTAAATGACAGGCAGTAATAACTCAAAAGATCACATCCGGTGGGAGAAAAATTGGAATCCTACTTACTACAAGCAGGATTCCACACAGCGTTTTGGATACCCTTTATCCTATATGGCAGACTTCCAGCGAATATCCGTAAAGTCTCTCCAGAGTGCTGGTACTGCCGTCACATGGAGCTCCGCTCCTATACCACCTCTGCTCGCCTCACCGTCTCAGCAAAGCGTCACTTTCATGGAAGCCACGCATCCAATACAGTTGTAGCTTCTGCTCTCTCCTCCCCGGCTGCGCGCGCACATGCGGAAGTGGTCTGCACCCTCCGCTCGACATGGCGATGTTTGACTTGGTTCCCGTCAATGCAGTCAAATTCCCAAAGTCTGTAGCGGTGACTATCTTCACCGTAACACCCTACACGTTTCGTGAAATTATTCACTTTCTCATGCCCCTGAGGCGCTCCATCGCACACCGTCAGCATGGACAAGGCCTTAGGCTTGTTCGCGTGATCAAAACAATGAAAGTAAATTGTAGGGTCCATTCTGCTCTCGTCCATGCGCATGAGCGTGGGGAGGCGCGATGCTTGCACAGACAAATATTTTTGTATTTATCGCTCTTGCCCTGCTCATGTGCGTGGTTCAGCCAATGACGGCAAACCTCTCACATGACGTCACAGGCACGCCCCCCTACACGTGCAACTAGCTGGCCAGGAAACACCCGGGCAACATCAGCGCCTGACATCACGGCGCTCGTGCGCCAGTGAGTATGCTCTCACCCTGGACGAGGCCTTAGGCCGAGTCCACGGTCCCTGCTGGCGTGCTGAGGCGCGCTGAGGCGCAGGGAAAGCGGGTGCTTTCCCTGGCCTTGCGGTTGCTTACCGCAAGCGCTCTCAGCAGCCGTCAGGGGGCGGTCCGGGGGCGGTCGCGTCACTGGCCGGGGGCGAACCGCTCACGTGACCGGCCTGTCTCGCCGGCAAGCGGGGGAATTTTAAATTCCCCCAAGACCTGCGCTTCCGCAAGCGCGCGTAAGCGCAGGTGAGCCCCTACTAAAGCCGCTCTAATTGCGGCTGTAGGGGCTCAGTGCTGAGCGGGAGCGCGCCTCAGCGCGCTTCCGCCAGCAAGCAAGTAACATGGCCGAGGCCTTAGGCTGCGTCCATAGTACTGCAGCCGTGCGGAGGCGCGCGGAAGCGGGTGCTTTCCCTGGCCTTGGTCCGTGCGCCATCCGGGGGCGTGTCGAGGGGGGGGGGCTGTGACATCACGGAGCTGGTTCGCCCTCATTGGGCGAACCGCTCACGTGAACTGCTTTGCGCTCCTGTGAGCGCGAAAATCTATCTTTTGAATAAGATCTACGCTTCCGCACGCTTGCGGAAGCGTGCGTGAGCCCCTGCTACAGCTGCTCTCATTGCGGCTGCAGGGGCTCACTGTGAAGCGTCAGCGCGCCTCAGCACGGACCCTGGACGCAGCCTTAGTCGCATGAGGAGACAGCAATGCATTGCAAAGAAAGGGGTTTATGTGTCCTGCTTGTCTCATATGATCCCCCTTCAAAATAAAATTATTTGGGATCCCTATCTAAAAGAAATGACGTCTACATACTGTAGACTACCATAGTGCGCCTCCTTAATATCCAGTATGGTTTAAAAGCAAGCGAACCGTCAGGCTGTCATAGTTCTGCTTCAATATGTTAGTTTCAATACCTGTTTCCTGATGGGGAGTTTCCATTATTGTGTGGTGGCAAGGGGCGGGAGACTGAACACATACTGCATGATACACCCACAGGCACGCAATATGCATCAGGAAATTGATCACACACACACGTACAGTACATACTGTATAGCAACACAAACACACACACTTTCCAGCAATAGAATAGGTAACACAATTACACGTACACGCTGTCTTTAGCAATTAAATGAAAAACATAAACATCTAACTACATTCACACAAACTGCAGCAATGAAATGCATAACACACATGCACAAAGCAGTAATTCACACATTATAGCAATGAGGCAAGTGCCTAGGAGATGTGAGGATTGTAGAGCATACACTATTTCATCTTGCTGGTCTCTTAAAAAGCGTTGCAGCATGCTAATCTCCACTTCTCCAAACACAAATAAGGTTGCACAATCACTTTGGTATCATACACACATATACTCTCCCACACTCTTTCCCCCACAGCAGTAAAGAGGTTTAAATAAAACTAAAAGCAGAAGATAACACAAACTCCAGCAGAGAAGAGGCTGAGGCCCCGGCTTTCGCTGCCTTCACACAGCCACACTCTTAGCTCTTTCAGGAAAGCCCCGAGCCCGCTGGCATGACTCCAGAGCCGGTCACCCCACCTATCCTTCCTGCGTTTCATCTCTTGCTCAGAAGGGATGTGGCTCCAGCTGTGCTGTTATTATGTCAGTGCCAGGACAATGCTTGCTTGTTGGGGCCTGGGATAGGCCTGCGATCTTTGCTATATACAGAAAAACGGTCCCTGACTCATCCATTCGGTTCATTGAGACAGTGAGGTTTTTGCTGTTCTCACCTGTATACTGTATAAAGGAACAGGAACAGGGACAGATGTGACAGTGACAGAGGCAGATAATAGGGACGTTTACCCTTGAGTTGAGTTTATCGAAGAGCCTTTGCTTTATGGGTGCGACCTCCTCCCTCCCCACTTACATATTTAAAAAAAATATATATATTTAATACTGTATGTATCTGCACCACCTTGAGAAAGGTCCCACTGGGGGACTGAAACGTCGGTTTTTGTGTCTTCTATCAAATATAGAAAATTCATGATTTACTTACCTGCGTGCTGTCCCTTGATGTCGTGTTGCAACCGGTATTGTATGGTCTATATATATATATATATATATATATATATATATATATATATATATATATATATATACAGGCATACCCCGCATTAACGTACGCAATGGGACCGGAGCATGTATGTAAAGTGAAAATGTACTTAAAGTGAAGCAGTACCTTTTTTCCACTTATCGATGCATGTACTGTACTGCAATCGTCATATACGTGCATACTGATGTAAATAACACATGTGTAACAGGCTCTATAGTTTCCCCGCTTGCGCACAGCTTCGGTACAGGTAGGGAGCCGGTATTGCTGTTCAGCACGTGATGACAGGCGCATGCGTGAGCTGCCGTTTGCCTATTGGGCGATATGTACTTACTCGCGAGTGTACTTAAAGTGAGTGTACTTAAAGCGAGGTATGCCTGTATATACTGTATATATATTTATAAAGGAGACCACACAAAATGGGCTATTCATCAGACTGCTATGGTGCCTATCGTGGTATTAGTGCACGGAAACTTGCTTTAAAATAAATAGGAGTTTTCATATGATGCCTGATCGGCACTATCACACTTTAATAAATAACCCCCAAACTCTGTGGATGATCACTTTTACAAATAAAACCAAAATGTACTTTTTAGGGATATGTTAAGAGATGTGTAAAGGCAATTTTGGAACCAAAGAAAGTGAGGACTTTGCATGTGTTTTCTGCCTGTGTTTGGGGTATTTTGATCAAATAGTTGCCCCACATGCCCCATCTTGTAATTTGTGGAGTGTAAATAGGAGGAGGTACCCACTGCATCTTATACTATATTAGTGAAAGCACTGTATGTTTGCCTGCCTGCCTGCATGCATGCCTGCCTGCTGGATGTCCGGTGTCCCTAGCGGCAATCTCATTGGTCCCTTGGCCCGCCCGCCCCCGCACACCTCTCATTGGCCTCACACACTCACACCACCCCCTTGGCCCGCCCCCCACACCTCTCATTGGCCTGAGGCGGAGTGACGGGCCAAAGGTCCAAAAAAAATAAATAAAACACACACACACACACACACACACACACCTCTCTCCCCTCTCCAAATCACCTCTTCCCCCTCCCCAGCGGCATCACCTCTTCCCCCTCCCCAGCGGCATCACCTCTTCCCCCTCCCCAGCGGCATCACCTCTTCCCCCTCCCCAGCGGCATCACCTCTTCCCCCTCCCCAGCGGCATCACCTCTTCCCCCTCCCCAGCGGCATCACCTCTTCCCCCTCCCCAGCGGCATCACCTCTTCCCCCTCCCCAGCGGCATCACCTCTTCCCCCTCCCCAGCGGCATCACCTCTTCCCCCTCCCCAGCGGCATCACCTCTTCCCCCTCCCCAGCGGCATCACCTCTCCCCCCTCACCGCTCCAAATCACCTCTCCCCCTCACCGCTCCAAATCACCTCTCCCCGCTCCAAATCACCTCTCCCCGCTCCAAATCACCTCTCCCCGCTCCAAATCACCTCTCCCCCCTCCCCGCTCCAAATCACCTCGCTTCCCGCAGCTGCCACGCGGCGCGTAAGATGGCGGACCCCCTTCCTCCCTCGCGGCGCCGAGTCAGACGGTGGCGGCGCCCGGAAGTACAGGTAGGTGTCGCTCCCCACCTCCGGCGCCAAACGGAACTGAGAAAGGGCGCATCAACTGAGGTGTGTGTGTGTGTGTGTGTGTGTGTGTGTGTGTGTCACTGTCCACTGCCCCCCCCTCCTGTCCACTGCCCCCCCCTCCTGTCCACTGCCCCCCCCCTCCTGTCCACTGCGTCCCCCCTCCTGTCCACTGCGTCCCCCCTCCTGTCCCCCCTCCTGTCCACTGCCCCCCCCCTCCTGTCCACTGCCCCCCCCTCCTGTCCACTGCCCCCCCCTCCTGTCCACTGCCCCCCCCTCCTGTCCACTGCCCCCCCCTCCTGTCCACTGCCCCCCCCTCCTGTCCACTGCCCCCCCCTCCTGTCCACTGCCCCCCCTCCTGTCCACTGCCCCCCCTCCTGTCCACTGCCCCCCCTCCTGTCCACTGCCCCCCCCTCCTGTCCACTGCCCCCCCCCTCCTGTCCACTGCCCCCTCCCTCCTGTCCACTGCCCCCCCCCCTACTGTCCACTGCCCCCCCCCTCCTGTCCACTGCCCCCCCCTCCTGTCCACTGCCCCCCCTCCTGTCCACTGCCCCCCCCCTCCTGTCCACTGCCCCCCCCTCCTGTCCACTGCCCCCCCCCTCCTGTCCACTGCCCCCCCCCCTCCTGTCCACTGCCCCCCCCCCTCCTGTCCACTGCCCCCCCCCTCCTGTCCACTGCCCCCTCCCTCCTGTCCACTGCCCCCCCCTCCTGTCCACTGCCCCCCCCTCCTGTCCACTGCCCCCCCCCCCTCCTGTCCACTGCCCCCCCCCCTCCTGTCCACTGCCCCCCCCCTCCTGTCCACTGCAGGAAATGCAGGGGGAGGAATCCATGCCTTTGAGGCGCCCCCCCCCTCCCTTTGACGCCCCCCCCTCCCTTTGACGCCCCCCCCCCTCCCTTTGACGCCCCCCCCTCCCTTTGACGCCCCCCCCCTCCCTTTGACGCCCCCCCCCTCCCTTTGACGCCCCCCCCTCCCTTTGACGCCCCCCCCTCCCTTTGACGCCCCCCCCCTCCCTTTGACGCCCCCCCCCCCTCCCTTTGACGCCCCCCCCCTCCCTTTGACGCCCCCCCCCTCCCTTTGACGCCCCCCCCCCTCCCTTTGACGCCCCCCCCCCTCCCTTTGACGCCCCCCCCCTCCCTTTGACGCCCCCCCCCTCCCTTTGACGCCCCCCCCTGCCTTTGACGCCCCCCCCTGCCTTTGACGCCCCGCGCGCACACACTGACTGACTGCCGCACGCACGCACACACTGACTGACGCGCACACAAAGCCTGACTGACGCACGCACACACTGACTGAGGCACACACTGACTGTGTGTGCGTCAGTCAGTCTGTGTGTGTTTGTGTTTCTGCCTCAGACTCACTGACGCGCGAGCAAACACACAGTGACTGACGCACACACGCTACATGAAGCTGTAAAGGAGGGAGGGAGGGGGGGGACTGGATTGATGTGAATGGGGGACAAACAGAGAGAGGGGGGAGGAGAGAGAGGAACGGGAACATTACATCCCGGGCAACGCCGGGTCTCTCAGCTAGTATATTATAATAACATACCAAATTCTAAATATCTGCTCCCAGTCCATATGACTTTCCCCTAACACACTCCATTTACCCACTCCTTGTACCCCTGCCTCAACTACTCCTTTAGTCTGCATAACAACTCCCTATAATGCTTCCTATAATTTCTCCTATTGATTCACTTGCCATACCAACTCCCAAATCGCTAGAACCGTCAAATGTAAAGCAAAGCAGATTAATATATTGATGCAAAGTGTTGCCTATCTTACATGATGCTTTATACCAGTGCACCCATCAGAAAATAATAGTTTTGTAAGGGGAACCCACAGAATGCAACTGTTTGCGCCTCTCTCAATCTAACAAGATCATAACTCTCTTACCAAGGCTGAATTTAAGTTTAACTGCTTCTACTGTATGTGCAAGCAGAAGAATCTCAGGATTGAAATGAAGAATTAATGGAATTCTCCGATCTTTATTAGCCACATGAAGGACAGCTGACTCATAAGAGCCAAGGAAGTGAAAGTCTTTGGGACCAACGCCCCCCAAATTGGGCTCACTCTTGGGACAGCTGAGATCACTGTGGACCCAAGCCAGCTTTATCTGACATCAGTCTGACCCCACCAACCCACACTATCCCTAGTAATATGCAACATGCTTCTCAGCTCAGTGTTAGCAACATATGGAAATGTTTGCTTCAAGAACAATTGACTAATGCAGGGATGCTCAATTCCAGTCCTCAAGCCCCCGCAACTGGTCAGGTTTTCAGGATATGCCTGCTTCAGCACAGGTGGCTCAATAAGAGGCTCAGCCGAGGACTGTTGCTTTAAAGCAGCGGTGCACAAACTAGGGGGCGTGGGCGGTTGCAGAGGTCCTGCGTTCTTCCCCAAGGCATTTAACTTAAATGTCGGGGGACCGCGCAAGGCCTCTGCAACCTCTACTTACCGGGATTCAGCCGGCTTCAAGACGCATGACCATGGCAATGCAGTGTCAAATGACGCTGCGGGATCATGTGACGTCACGGTTGCCCTGGTAACGTGGCGTCAAATGACACGGCGGGTGACGTGACGTCACACAACCCCGCTGCATCATCTGATGCCGCACGAGGTAAGTAGGGGGGCGGCCAACGGAGGAGGTAAGGCAGGGGGGCGCCGCAAAAAAAGTTTGCGCGTGCGCACCCCTGCTTTAAAGGATAATAATCTTGTACATGTTTTCTTTATCTTCTTCTCACCTGCAGATGATATTTTAGGACAAGCTTTGCATCATTCTACTTTCTCCCTCAGGTTAAGCAATATTGATTCACAAAAGTTTCTCTACAGATTAAAAACCAAGATAACAATTACAAAGAAGAGGAGGTTCAATCCGGGGATAATGGCAGAGGAAACAGCCTTCCCATCTTTATTTGCTTGACCGTACCTGCTACAACACGTATCACTATTATAATTAGTCTGCTGGAACAAGGTGTAGAAGGGATTTGGCTCTAGAGACATTAAAAGAGAAAACAATTTAGCACCATAGATATTATTAGAAATCTCTGTGCATTTATTTGCTTTGTTTCGCATTCCTGTCCTCTCATGGGGTGTGAGGAATCTCCGCTCCCAACATTAACCCAATCTGGAGCTAATTAAACCTTGAGGACCACACAAGGATGCACACTCTTTCCTGGTTTGACCTCAGCATGGAAGTCTTCCCTTTCTGTTTGGGTAGGGCTAGTTGACGTGAACATTTTATGCACATTGTACATCAGATTTCAGCCTACAAACGTTTATTTACAATATTGGCAGAATCGCCTCAAGCTGTTAAAAAATTACTTGCATATTTACACTACAAGAGCTGTGCAACATATTAAATAATTTATACATAAATAAAAAAGGGAGCGGGGGTCACAGAAGTACAAAATTGCCAGTTTAGTCGGCGCCCCTCATGTGACTGTGATATTCCTTATACACAATCGTAAATTGTAGTGAACTAAATATTCTGAAAGTGTATACAGATCTTGTATTTATGTATATCTTTATTTATATAGCGCCATTTATGTACATAGCGCATCACAGCAGTAACACATGACATAACAATATAACATATAATGGGAATAAGCGCTTGAGACAATATTAACATTAGGAAAAAGGAGTCCCTGCCCCGAAGAACTTACAATCTAAGTGGTAAGTAGTGAGAAAGTACGGAGACAGTAGGCGGGTGTTCTGGAAAGTGCGTCTGTAAGGGGCAAAGGTGGCTATATGATATGTTAGTACAGTATCAGCCACAGAGCTAGCCATATGCTAATTAAAGAGGTGTGTTTTAAGATAGGTGCTAGTCGGATATTGAGGTGAAGGCAGTGGTGGGATTCAGCCAGTTCGCACCGGTTCGTGCGAACTTGTTCCTAAAATTTCACAAGTTCGCTGAACCGGTGCTTAATTCACTCACCTGTGCGGACGGCGTCTCCCAGCATCTTTCCCCTGCATATCTTCTCAACATGGCCGCACTGCGTCAGATGGTGCCACGTTGCCATGTTACGCCGGTGCTGCCCGCAGACCAGACCCGTCCCCTGACCTGAAGTGGGAAGTGGTAATACACGCACCCGCAGCAAAGGGAGCGTGTCCAGAGTGTGGTATGAAGCATTGCCAGGCCAGGTGTAGTAAGGTAGACAATACTTGCCGGTACCGGTTGTAGAGATAGAGTGAAGGATACCTCGCCGAAGTCAGGGAGTGGAGAGTGGAGATAGGTCGTTGTCCAAGCCGTGTTCAAGGGGTTACCAGAGTGTGCGTTGTCCAAGGAGTGCCGAGATCGAGAGCCAGAGGGGGTAGTCGTACAAGCCGCGTCAGAACCTGTGAAAACACTGAGAGAATCCAGAAGTACTTCCATACAGAGACTATGTCGAGCAAAGACTGAGAGCAGAGAGGAGCTAGATAAAGCAGGAAGGTCCAATTAGGAATGGAGGGGGGACAGGAATCCTTTAAGTGGAATGAAATGGGACATCTTCGAGAACCTGTCCACGTTCATTCCTCTGGACCCGGGCAACTCCACGATGAAGTCCATAGAAATGTGGGACCAGGGGCGGTCGGGAACTGGAAGGGGTAACAGAAAACCCTGAGGCTTTTGACGGAGAGTCTTGCTTTGAGCGCACGTGGGGCATGCGCGGGTAAACTCCAGAATATCTTGAGACATCCTTGGCCACCAGAAATTCCGACGAATGAGATCAGTAGTCTTCTTAAAACCTGGATGACCTGCAGATTTAGAGGAGTGACCCCAAGACAGGACCTCTGGATCAAATTTGGATGGTTGGAAGAGTTTGTTGTTGGGAACGACCAAGTCCTTGGGAATGCGTCTCTGGGAGTGCAAAATCTTGTCAAGATTCTTGAAAGTAGACGTGGCGAGAATCCTCTCATGTGGAAGGATAGTCTCCAACGATTCCTCTGGCCTCTCTTCAGAAGAATGTATTCGGGAGAGTGCGTCTGCCTTTATGTTCTTGGTCCCGGGGATATAGGACAGGTGAAAATCGAATCGAGAAAAAAAAAGAGCCCAACGAGCCTGTCGTGGACCAAGGCGTAGAGCGTTCTCTATGTAAAGAAGGTTCTTGTGATCCGTGAGAATAGTAAACGGCTCTTTTGACCTCTCCAGCAGGGGTCTCCACTCTTGAAGAGCCATCTTCACGGCCAGAAGTTCCCTGTTACCCACGTCATAGTTCCTCTCGGCAGACGAGAATTTCTTGGAAAAATATGCACAGGGATGTAACTTATCTTGGGGCGTGGGTCTCTGGGAAAGAACGGCACCAGCGCCGTAATCAGAAGCGTCGACCTCCAGGACGAAGGGAAGTTCGATGTTGGGATGACGGAGAATAGGTGCGGATATAAAGGCTTCCTTGAGTGTCTCGAAGGCGGAGATGGCCTCGGATGACTAAGCAGAAAGATCAGCTCCTTTTTTGGTGAGCGCAGTGAGGGGTGCCACAATGGTGGAAAAACTCCGTATAAACTTACGATAGTAATTAGCGAACCATAAAAAACGTTGTATGGCCTTGAGAGAGTTGGGTCTTGGCCATTCAGTGACTGCTTGAAGTTTACCGGAGTCCATCATAAACCCCTCATCGGAAATGATATACCCCAGGAACGGAGTAGAGGTCTGATGAAAGGTGCACTTCTCCAGTTTGGCGTACAAATGGTGTTCACGGAGACGGGAAAGGACGTAGGAGGTGTGGCGTATATGGTCCTGGAGATCTTTGGAAAAAATCAGGATATCATCCAAGTATACAATAACAAAAATATTGAGTACCTTACGAAAGACGTCGTTGATGAAATCCTGGAAGACAGCGGGAGCATTACATAAGCCGAAAGGCATTACCAGATATTCGTAGTGTTCACTACGTGTGTTGAAGGCCGTCTTCCATTCATCCCCCTTCCTGATGCGCACCAGGTTATAGGCACCACGTAGATCCAACTTGGAAAAAATCTTGGCCCCCTGTAATTTATCGAACAGTTCGGTAATAAAGGGAAGGGGGTAATGATTTTTAATAGTGATGTGGTTTAAACCCCTGTAGTCGATGCAAGGCCTCAACGACCCGTCCTTTTTCTTGACGAAGAAAAACCCAGCCCCTGCTGGGGAATTGGAGTGACGAATAAAGTCTTTCTTGAGATTCTCCTGGATATATTCATCCATAGCGTGAGATTCTGGTAACGACAAGGGGTAGGTCTTGGACTTGGGTAGGGAGTAACCTGGAACTAGATCGATCGGACAATTGTAAGTCCTGTGTGGCGGCAAGAGGTCTGACTGTACCTTATTGAAAACGTCCCGGAATTGATGGTAAACGGAAGGTAGAATAACTTCGGGAACAGAGGTATTGGCCAGCAGTTGATGAGTCTCGTCTGACCTCGGCCTCCAGGAAATGGGAGCAGAGGAAGTCCAGTCAATGAGAGGATTGTTAAGCTGTAGCCAAGGAAGACCAAGGGTGATGGGTATCCCAGGAGCGTGAATGGCATCGAGAACTAAGATCTCCTTGTGCAGATGTGAGGACAGAAGCAAGGGAGCTGTCTCTAAGGAGATGTGGGCCGGGGTAAGAGGACGTCCATCGATACCGACGAGTGCGATGGGAACCTTCTTTCTCACGAGTGGTATGCGGTTTAACCTGGCGAATACAAGATCCACGAAGTTTCCTCCAGCTCCTGAGTCAATGAAAGCGGCGGTAGAAGTCTTGAACTTATCGCCTGAAAGGGAGACTGGAAATGTAAGTTTCTAAGGGAGTTCACCTTTAGAAAGGGGACGTGGAGACATTACACCCAGAGAGAGCCCCTCTGTACTCACTGGGTGTTCCCGTTTCCCGGACGCAGTGGACACTCCCGAACCAGATGTTCCATGGATCCGCAGTAGAAACACAATCCCCCGGCGTGGCGGAACTGCCGTATCGGTGTGCGGATGCGTTGTACCCTCAATTGCATTGGCTCTGGCAACTCCAGTGCAGGAGTGTTGCTGGGAGTACTGGAGAACGGAACTTGAAAGTTATAGACGCGAGTGCGCTGACGCTCTGAGCGGCGTACCTGGATACGTTGATCCACTAGGACAGCCAAATCAATGAGGACCTCCAATTGATCCGGCCTGGATTGGCGAGAGAGTTCATCCTTGATGGGATCTGCCAGGCCTTGCCAGAACACGGAGACGAGAGCCTCTTGTCCCTAGTTAGTCTCGGCTGCTAGAGTCCGGAATTCCACAGCATACTGCGTCACCATTCGCCGTCCCTGAGTGATCTGGAGGAGAGAAACAGATGCCATCTCCCGACGAGCGGGAGAATCGAATACTTGTTGAAACTCGGCTTTAAATGCCGGGTAATCTTGGGTAAGGTCAGAACGTCGCTCCCAAACCGGGGAAGCCCAAGCCAGGGCGCTGCCAGTGAGGAGGTTATAAATGTAGGCTACCTTCTTGCGATCAGTATTGTAGAGATGGGGGGCCATTTCAAACTGCACCTCACACTGGTTTAGGAAACCCCTACAATCTTGCGGTTCACCTGCATAAGGCTTGGGGGGAGGAATCCTTACATCTGAGCTGCTAACTGCGCTTGCGGAGTGGGGGCTTACATCTGGCGGGGTCGCGGTCGGTACCCTGTCTGAGAGTACTGCGACCTGGCGTGTAAGTGTCACAATTTGATCCGCCATGGCCTGGTTTTGCTGAAGCAGATTGGAGAGAAACTGTTGAAGTTCGGTCTGGTCTGCGTCTTGTGGGCTCGACATAATGTTACGCCGGTGCTGCCCGCAGACCAGACCCGTCCCCTGAGCTGAAGGGGGAAGTGGTAATACACGCACCCGCAGCAAAGGGAGCGTGTCCAGAGTGTGGTATGAAGTGTTGCCAGGCCAGGTGTAGTAAGGTAGACAATACTTGCCGGTACCGATTGTAGAGATAGAGTGAAGGATGCCTTGCCGCAGTCAGGGAGTGGAGAGTGGAGATAGGTCGTTGTCCAAGCCGTGTTCAAGGGGTTACCAGAGTGAGCGTTGTCCAAGGAGTACAGAGATCGAGATCCAGAGGGGGTAGTCGTACAAGCCGCGTCAGAACCTGTGAAAACACTGAGAGAATCCAGAAGTACTTCCATACAGAGACTATGTCGAGCAAAGACTGAGAGCAGAGAGGAGCTAGATAAAGCAGGAAGGTCCAATTAGGAACGGAGGCGGGACAGGAAGAGCTCTGGGGAGACACTGCAGATTGGTGCAGGCATAACAGGCCAGGTGAGTCTTGTTAGTATCCTGAGTATGCCCGTGCAGTGTGCGGGGGCGGAGCCTGAGGTCCGGGGGACGGGAATAAGAGTGTGCAGACTGAGCGTGCTCCGTAACTCGTGTACGCGTGTGAACCGAGCCAGTGGATGGTGCAGGTGTGCGTGCAGGTGTGCGTGTAGGAGGGCGTGGGCGCGCCCGGCGCTGAGCAGAGGAATCGCCGAGGGGAGTGATCCCGCGACGGCGGCAGGGGCGAGGAGCCGTGGAGGCCGGTAAGGCAGGATTGTTTTGTGTGTCCAGGGGCTCCCTGCGGGGAGGGAGTGCTCTGTGTGGGAAGCGAGGAGAACGCCGATTCCTGACAACCACATCACGTGGTGCCCGTTGCTGTGACAACGGGACGCTAAGTGATGTCCCAACGTTATGTGGCGTCGCGTTTCATGGCAACGCATGGCCATACTGAGAAGATTTGCAGGGGGAGCATGCAATGCTGTAGCATGCTGGGAGATGCCGCACGCAGCCTGCGGCCCACCAAAGAGTTGCAGGGGGAGATGCCGGTAGGACGCCGCTGAAGGTAAGAACCGGTTACTAATATTTCTTCATCCCACCACTGGGTGAAGGGCATTCCGGAGGTGTGGGGCAGTGAGTGAGAAAGGGTTTAGGTGGAAGAGGGCTTAGATACAAAAGGACTAGAGTGAAGACACCCTTGAGCAGAATGCATGAGTCAGGACAGTATATATCTTATATCTAAATGGGACAGAATTGTTTTCCCACTTCAGAAATAAAGTGTGGGTAAACAGTGGTAAGACGTTCAAGTCGTACTAACTTTAATAAAATGAGAGTTATTTATAATGTGATTTTTAAACAAAAATATCTTTAAAATTGTGATTCAAATGTTTTTGGTAAAAAAAACCTTTGAAAACTGTGAAATAAGGGTATTAAATCTTGCTGCTCACACCCTTAATGAACTGTTTCTCACGTTGTTCCAGTTGTCGTTTTCGTCCACGTTAGGGGAGAGCGAATAATTTCTGGAAAGACAAGAAAACATTCACGAAAATAGTGTGGAACGTTCCCAGAGCTGTGGGTTGGAGTCTGGTGGCTGAAATATTACTCACATATTCCCCATTTCAAAATCACATATCCAAACCTGTGGCAACCGTTGTGAGGGTAGTCTGGTCACAGAAAGCAATGGAGTACATTGTTTAAAACATGTAATACAATAACCAGGAACTCCCTAGAAACGGACGAACTGGTCAAAATATGTTTGTTGAATTTCCCGAAATCCAGCTTCCTCCCCCCCCCCCCCCCAACCAAAATCCGTCTGTGGATTGCGTACCAAAAGTACCTGAGCAAATTCAGAGTGTGACACCTGCCCAACATCCGGCTCAAGTCCTGGGAAAATCGAAACAGGGTGAAAGGAGGAGGAATTGGCCATGGAGTGAAGCGCCACTGCCCCCCGCCCCTTCCGGCCCTCGCAACAAGCAAAGAGGCTGCAGAGGCCCCAGTATACCACCGCTGTCCCCCCAGCACTGTCTACATCTAAAATAAAGACAAATCAATATTTTTTTTAATTCTTCACACGAGTCAGTAGGCTTGTAACTGTCATGTCATTTGTGACGCTAGAAGTATCAAAGAGGCTGAAATGTCGGCTCATTAGCACAAACCGTCTCTTTTTTTCACACCTGATGTGTAAACCGCTATGTAGAGAAGAGCGGAAGGAGAGGTTAGTGTTCTTTCAGGGGAAGTAAAAACGGGGGATTAGTCATTGCTAACATTATTCAGTTGCAGATCATGACTGCAGAAGGATTTTGCAACACATTAGATATGTTTAAGGAAGGGCAGAGAGTGTGTAGAACGCAAGAATTATATACTCACTATTTGTACAATTTTAAATGAAACTTAAACGATAATTTGCTAATTGCTATCTACAAAATTAGCTTCTTTCTTTATCTTTTTAGGGCATGTCTGTCCACACTACCTTTTATCTTATTTTTTCATAACTTTGACACATGCTATCATTACGTAATTTAAGAGATCTCTTCTTGTCCTTTCCAGTGCTGTTTTAATTTTTAAAACCTGATGCTCCGTTCAGGAGATATAAGCCTTTAAAATATTAAGGGGACTATGCACTAGGCACCTTATCTCCCAAAAATGCCTACTACTATTCAGTAAGCTCTGATAAGTCGGCGATAAGAGAGCTTTTTGGCCAAAAAATTTGCACAAAAAAAATTGCCAAACGAGCGGCGATAAGCCACTTATCATCACTTATCGTCAGCTTTTCAAATGCATGGTATTCTAGTGGCCCCAATTAGGTTATCGAGGCTAATCGCGGCTCTTGAATTGCGATTTCCTCTCCAAATCGCCTTGCCAGGAAAAGTTAGCAAGAGGGTGGCGAGAAGCTGCCGATAAGGCGGCGAGACAGGACTTAGAAAAAAAATGCATTTTTCCTGCATCGGATTGATGCCGGGAGTCTCCGGAGCTGATATCTATTACCTATATCTATATCTATAACCGCTAAGGCAATGAAGGGGTTGATGGACAACAGCAGCTTTATTGGGGGCAGAAGGGGTGAGTGAAGGGGGTACTTTACTCTTAGCCCTTCACTCACCCCCTCTGCCCCCAATAAACATTACCAATACACAACCCACCCCCTGTACCCCCAAATAAAACCATCATTTATTTTTTATACACTGGATTCATACCAGAGGCCTGCGGGGTTCCCACGGGTGTCCAGGGGCCCCAATGGGGTCCTCGTGTGGTCCCCATTGGTGTCCGTGGGCCTCCAGGTGGTCCCCGCGGGTGTCTGGGGGTCCCCGGGTCATTGCTACGGGTGTCTGTGGGCCCTCGGGTGGTTCCCACAGGTATCTGGAAGCCCCTAGGCTGTTCCCATGGGTGTCCAGGGGTCCTCGGATGGTCCCCGTGGGTCCCCGCTGGCCTGCGGTACCAATCCTGTTGTTAAAAAAATTAATGTAGCCTACATTTCAATAAATACACCTCCCCCCCACCAAACGCATACAGTACAGTAATAAACGATTTAAAAATGGCGCCAATACTGGCATCCGACCCCCTGCTCCCGCACAATATTAATAAAAATTACATTAAAGGAGCTTCATTACTGTAGCAGATAGCCACTACGGTAACGAATGTGTTAACTTTTTTAATTATGGTTTTATTACTAGTGTAGATGAGCAGGGGGTCTCCGGAGAAGAACCTTGTTGATTTGAGATCCGGTGACCCCCTGCTTCCCGAGATACAGGCCCCATTATGGGGTGCCGGTATCTCTTATGCATTGAAATTTCCCGTGTCACGTGACCGTGGGAATCAAATGCATAAGAGATACCAGCACCCCATAACGGGGCCTGTATCTTGGGAAACAGGGGGGTACCCGGACATGAAATCAACAAGGTTCTGCCCTGGAGACCCCCTGCTCACCTGCTTTAGTAATAAAATTTAAATTAAAAAAAAAAAAAAAAAATTTGGGTGAGATTTGCGCAGGGAGAGGCGACACTCTCTCTGTGCAGGAAGAACTCGCCGGGTGAGCCCTTTACACAGGAGCAATCTTCACGTCGCCGGCTACTCGCCATTTTTGAAAATGTTGCTATCACTGGTATTCGGGGCTTTCTGCATACCGTGATAGCAACGCTGTCATAAATGGCGATTTAAAAACCCTGGCGAATTTGTTTATCGGAGCTTAGTGCATAGGCCCCTAAGTGTCAGGGAGGTTAAAATGGAGCTTTCCCAGAGGACAGTGCAGGCTAAAGGTTACCATGGTAACCTCAGATACGAGCAATGAAGACAATCATCTTTTTTCGCACTAGAAAAACATTACAAAAAAAGGAGAGGAAATGCTCAGGGGATTAAATATTAACATGATATGAGTTAAACTCACAGGGCGGGGGGAGGGGAAATTGCTGGTTTATACGGTACAAATGAACTGAGCTTTTCTTACAGGAATAATTTATGTAAATAGGCTGCGAGTGTCTTTTTATAGTAACCGGTATTGAGTTACTTACAAAAATGAGGCAAAATCCCAAACAGACCCTTGCAAATTGCCTCCCTGCCCAGTGCAGTCAGAAGGTGACCATGGCAGCCTGAGAAGCTAAAAATGAAGGACAATGAAAAAAAGCGAAGAACATGCTCAGAGGGCATGTTACCGCAGCCGTGCTGAAAAGCTGTATAATACGGCGGGCATAGGCTTATAGGGGTCCCATGTTAAAATGGACGAGAAGCAAAAAGTGATACACTCTTAGTGTTCATTTGCATGTCATTACCCAGAATCCCAGGCTGCAGTGGAAGCACTGCATGCTAAGAGATAATGGGGAAAGGCAGGGTTGCAGACCTGTCCAAGAAGTGTGAATGAGTGGTATTTATATTTGCTATAATTTGTTTGTAATTTAAGATATTTTAAATAGCCTTTCAGGGCTGTGTATGATTTAACATCAAGTTCAACTGCTAAATGCAATACTGGTTAGGATTTATATTGATGCAGAAGACGGCAAAAACAAATTCCTTCCTGGCACAAATATATAGATCTCTCCCTGGATCAATAATTTGTTTATGTTTTAATCTCTCAAACATATCCCGGTATCAGCTCTTTGTGACTTTGGGCAAGTCACTTTACCTCCCTGTGCCTCAAGCACCAAAAACATAGATTATAAACTCTACGGGGCAGGGACTGTGCCTGTAAAAATCCTAATGTACAATGCTGCTTACAGCGCTCTATATTGTAATTGTGATTCGCTTTGAGTCCCATTGGGAGAAAAGCGCTATATAAAATAAAAGTAATCGTTATTATTATATTCTTTAATCTATTTGTATCCGTGAGATACTGTGCTATTATCAAAGAATCCATAAAACGTCATGAAGAACAACATTTATTATCAAGACATGTCTCCGTCAGTTTTATGACATCCTCTGCGGGAGACAGATTTCAGCGTATATCTCACATTTTATCTGTGTCTAAATAAACTGACCCAGGCCTTCTGAAATCCCTCCTCCCTGCGGTTTAGCAGACGCTGATAAATAGAACATTTGACTTTTACAGATGCTGCTGTTCCCATACAAGGGAACAGCGGCTAGTGTGAGGTTTCCCTGCGTGCACCCCAGTACTTGTGCTAGGATTGCAGGGATTCCACAGGGATGGGGAGTCAGGTTTCTTTGGCACAAAACAGATCCATATCTTAAACCCTCTGGGTGCCCTATCGACGTAGCTACGACGTCACGGGATCTGGCACTCCATGGGCCCTGTGATGTAGTAGCCAAGTCATTATCTACTTCAGGGGTGGTCAACTCCAATGCTCAAGAGAGAGCAACAGGTCAGGTTTAAGAATATCCCTGCTTCAGCAAAGGTGGCTCAACGACTGAGCCACTGATTGAGCCACCTGTGCTGAATCAGGGATATCCTTAAAACCTGACCTGTTGGTGGCCCTTGAGGACTGGAGTTGGCCACCCCTGATCAACTGGATCGTTTTTGTAGGGGGATTACATTCTGCGTTCCTGTGGAAGGGAAACAGAAGAGGAGGGCACCTCCCCTTCTGTTCCGTCATTGGTGATGGAGCCATCGCTTTGGAGAAGCGTTCATGTGATCACAAGTGCTGGCACTCAAAGGGTTAAACATGTCTGCCTAACAATGTGCATATGTGCTGAAAGAGGCAGTCCAAGCTATTTGTTTTCTTTTTTTGTGTAAATAGAATTGAAGCAGGGTTTTTTTGGAGCTCAACCCCATTCATTTCAGCTCCAGGGACACCCTGCTTCCTGAGATACTTACCTCTATAGGCAGGGCTACTGACAAGGGAGAGCTGGGACAAGTGTCCTGGGCCCTGTGGCTGCGGGAGGCCCGGCTCTCCCCAGCTGCGGGGCTTCCGTCACTGACTGCCCCACACTGAGTTTCTGATGCTGGCGTGTGCCCAGCCTCTCTGACGTCGGAGCGCGCTGGAAGCAAGCTGGGCTCAGATTCCGGCGCGCACCGGCTTGAGAGAGAGACCCAGCGCGCGCTGACGTCAGATGCTCGGCATAGGACAATCAGTGAGGGAGGCCCGCAGATGGGGGAGAGCCGGGCCCACAGGCAAAGAGAGGACCGACAGTCGGGCAAAGTAGTTGGGGGAGAGCCATGGCTGCAGAGGCCATCACCAAGGTACTGTAGGTAGGTATGTATTTATTTGGTGTTTATATATACTGTATATATATATATATATATATATATATATATATATTTGGGGGGTGGTCATTACTCTAGTCCTGGCCCCCGGGAAATCTGTCTGCGGCCCTGTCCGTAGGGGGTGCTGGTATCTCGGTGCTCTTTAAATGTTCCAGTCACGCAGTCCAATAAGAAGCCACAGGGGATGACGTCATGGCTTCCTATTTGCCCATGTGATGCGGGAGCATTGAAGCCACCATTACGAGAACCCCAGCTAGCCCAGCCGAAGCTGATACTGGCACCCCCTACGGAGGTAAGTATCTTGGGAAGCAGGGGGTCCCGGGCTGAATTTAATGGGGTTCAGCTCCGGAGACACCCTGCTTCAATCCTATATATATTTTTTTTAATTCATAGCTTGGATTGCCTCTCTAAATCTTCTAAACATGACATCAATGCTGGCTTCTTACAAGCCTTTGTACACTATCAGACGTGATTATTTTCTTTCATATATGTCATATATGTCTTTAGGATACTGTAGGCATCTCTGTATTATTCCATCTCCCAAATGCCTCTGCTCCCTATAAAAAACTACAAGACCCATGTACTAAACGTTGCAAATGTCTTTTTGGTAAAAAAAATTGGCGCGTTAAACTCAATTTCTCTTGTGTATTTACTAAGCTCAACTTTCTCTGTCTGCACCAGCTGCGTCAACATTCCTTACGCCGCCCTCTTTCCTCCCCCGGCCCCCCCATTTGTTTTGGCGCATGGGAAGGTACTGCCCTTGTATGTACTAAAATAGAAAATCAATTTTAGGTGCATCAAAACCATCCGCGTAAAACCTTAAAAAGACTCTTTATAGTGTTACTGCAGAATCAAGTTGCTATGTACAAACCCAGAAATGTATTTGATGCAACACGGATGCTTTATTATATAGGTATTAATATTTTCACAGTATGGCTATTATTACCCTAATATTTTATATATACATATTATTTACTAATACTAGATATAAAAAAAAAAATGTACACATAATTATGTCTTCATTCAAATTCTATCCATCAGGTATTCAACTTGAGGGATGCGTCAAAATAACAACAAATGATCAGTCATATGTATGGAGTCTTCATACATATCACCCACACATTTTTCTGATGGTTTGTTTTACTTTTTAGCATTGAAATGTAAAATGAAATCTTGGTATATAGGCGTCTATGGGGTCAGTGTACCACCAAAGTGGGCTTTAATTAAAAAATAAATAATAATAATAATAAAAAAAAAAATATATATATATAATATAATGCTTTCTCTCTATACAGTATATATATATATATATATATATATATATATATATATATATATATATATATATATATATATATATATATATATATATATATATACTGTATAGAGAGAAAGCAGTCAACCCTAGCAAGAGAAGACAAAGGACAGCACTCAAGGATAAATGTCAACAAAAAAACCTGTATTCAGATGGTACAGCACAAACAAGACCAACGTTTCGGTCCTTGTAGGACCTTCCTCAGGGTAGTGCTAGAGTACACTGGCCAGTGGATACCTTATATACCTAAACCCCCACCCAGTGAAAGCAATCAGGATAGCTAATTAGTCCCATGATCAATCCCATCGTGTCAGGAGTCGCATAACAGCCGTCATGCTCTTGCTGCTGGTGGCCACTTGGAGTGCCGTTGGGTCGCATCCTGTGTTGCCTTGACAACGCGCTGCGTAAACCACGGCACCATAGTGCTTAAGAGAATACTTCACAGCGTCAATTGGAGCGCATACGCAGCCAGGCCAGTCAAAGCAGAGAGCAAGAAGGCGTCCCACATTGCCAGGCGACGCGATGTCCTCCTTGCAAAACACAGCTGTCGGCAAAAATAGACAACGATCTGACAGCAGTAAGGGAGCGTCTTTAGCAATATTATAGCGTTCATGTGGACAGCAATGGGATGAATATCCATGGGTAATCTAAAAAACAGAAAAGTGGGGAACAAACGTGAGGTATTGCAGTTATGGACTACGTACAATACCGTACTGAGGTCATGAGGCAACTTGGCGTGGAGCAGCATTATAGACTACTGAATGGTGATCCTACACGTGGATATAAGAGGGAGATTGACTCTGTGATACAGTTGGTAGTGGACAAGAGGTGGATCACGGAGGAGACAGGGAAATTCTTGCAACAGCAATATCCGATCATTCCGGTTCTGTACATACTACCGAAGATACATAAGTCACTCACACAGCCCCCTGGGAGATCCATCATATCGGCCAGGGGTCCCCTCTCGCAATACATCGACTTCTACCTACAGCCTATGGTAGCTAGGATGTCTAGCTACATCAAAGACACCACTGACTTTATTAACAGGCTACTGGAGGTGAGGGTGGACTTGAGCAATATTTTACTAGTCATAATGGATGTGTCTAGTCTTTACACCAATATTGCTCATAATGAGGGGATGGATGCAATTACTGATCAACTGAAGAAGAATGGAGACCACTCTGGACCACCGGTGGAGTTTCTGTTGCTTTTGCTTGAAATTGTGCTCCATAAAAACTATTTCAAGTTTGAAACAAACTTTTACCTTCAACTAATGGACACTGCGATGGGGTCTAATATGGCCCCATCGTATGCAAACCTGTTTATGGATCAATATGAACAGATACACATCCTGAATGATTCACCTCTAGCGCATCATATTATCAAGTACATGAGATGTATTGATAGTTACATAGAAGATGAGGTTGAAAAAAGACTTCCGTCCATCAAGTTCAACCTATGCTAAATTTAGACAACAGATACTTTATCCTATAGCTATACTTATTGATTGAGGAAGGCAAACAAAAAACCCCATTAAGGGGAAAAATTAATTCCTTCCTGACTCCAAGAATTGGCAATCGGATTAATCCCTGGATCAACATCCTTCCCATGTATACTTATTTGGTATATCCCTGTATACCTTTCCCAACTAAAAAGATGTCCAACCTTTTTTTGAACAAATCTATTGTATCTGCCATCACAGTCTCCATGGGTAATGAATTCCACATTTTAACTGCCCTTACTGTAAAGAATCCTATCCTTTGTTGCTGGTGAAATTTCCTTTCCTCCAACCTTAAGGGATGGCCCGAGTCCTTTGTACTGCCCGTGGGATGAATAGTTCTTTTGAAAGCTGCTTGTATTGTCCCTGAATATATTTGTATAGAGTTATCATATCCCCTCTTAGACACCTCTTTTCTAATGTAAATAAATCTAATTTAGCTAGCCTCTCCTCATAAGTTAGAATGTCCATCCCCTTTATTAATTTGGTGGCTCTTCTCTGCACTCTCTCTAGTTCCATAATGTCTTTTCTTAGGATTGGCGCCCAAAATTGTACTCCATATTCAAGGTGTGGTCTTACTAATGCTTTGTAAAGGGGCATAATTATGTTTACTTCCCTTCCATCCATTGCCCGTTTGATGCAAGATAAGATCTTGTTTGCCTTTGCAGCTATTACATGACATTGGGCACTATTGCTAAGCCTGCTGTCTACAAGCACTCCTAAATCCTTCTCCATCAAGGATTCCCCCAATATATCTCCATTTAATTTGTAAGTCGCCTTTTTATTCTTGTATCCCAAATGCATAACCTTACATTTATCTGTATTAAACCTCATCTGCCATTTACCTGCCCACGTTTCCAGTCTCTCCAAGTCCTTCTGAAGAGAAATTACATCCTGCTCTGATTCTATTACCTTACACAATTTAGTATCATCAGCAAAGATGGAGACTTTGCTCTCGATCCCAACCTCAAGGTCATTAATAAACAAGTTAAAAAGCAGGGGTCCCAGTACCGATCCCTGAGGTACTCCACTCACGACTTTAGCCCAACCTGAAAAAGTTTCATTTATGACAACCCTCTGTTGTCTGTCCTTTAACCAGTTTTCAATCCAGGTGCATATATTATTACTGAGACCAACTTTCTTTATTTTGTACACCAACCTCTTGTGTGAAACCGTATCAAAAGCCTTTGCAAAATCTAAGTAGACCACATCAACTGCATTACCCTGGTCTAAATTCCTACTTACCTCCTCAAAGAAACAAATAAGGTTAGTTTGGCAAGATCTATCCTTCATAAATCCATGCTGACTATTACTAATAATTTTGTTTTCCATTAGGTATTCCTGAATATTATCCCGTATTAAACCTTCAAGTAGTTTACCTACTATTGAAGTCAGGCTTACAGGTCTGTAATTTCCCGGTTGTGATCTAGCTTCCTTTTTAAATATAGGCACCACATCTGCTTTACGCCAATCTTGTGGTACTGAGCCTGTGGAAATGGAGTCCTTGAATATTAAATATAATGGTTTTGCTATTACTGAGCTTAACTCCTTGACAACTCTTGGATGTATGCCATCGGGGCCAGGTGCCTTATTTACGTTAATTTTTTCAAGTCGCTTATGAACGTCTTCCTCAGTTAACCAATTGTTCATTAATATGGAGGTTGTGGCTTCCTCCTGCGGCACTACTATTGAACTTGATTCTTCCATGGTAAACACAGAGGCAAATAATTTGTTTAATACCCCAGCTTTTTCCTTATCTCCAATAATCTGCCTACCCATCTCAATCCTTTTTTCATTATCCATTTTTGCTAATTTGATTGCCCTTTTGCAATTTTTGTTACATTCCTTATAATTCTGATACGATGTCTCTGTCCCTTCTGACTTAAAGAATCTAAACGCCTTCCTCTTCTTGTCCATTTCCTCCCCAACCTTTTTATTTAGCCATGTTGGTTTTGACTTATTTCTTTTATACTTATTACCCAAGGGTATACACTGATAAGTGTGCTTTTCTAACAATGTTTTAAAGACTGCCCATTTATCTACTTGCCCGTGATTATATGAAATTCTTGCTTTTATTTCCTTTCCCCTCAATCACGTTTGTTCCCCACTTTTCTGTTTTTTAGATTACCCATGGATATTCATCCCATTGCTGTCCACATGAGCGCTATAATATTGCTAAAGACGCTCTCTTACTGCTGTCAGAGCGTTGTCTATTTTTGCTGACAGCTGTGTTTTGCAAGGAGAACATCGCGTCGCCTGGCAATGTGGGACGCCTTCTTGCTCTCTGCTTTGACTGGCCTGGCTGAGTATGCGCTCCAATTGACGCTGTGAAGTATTCTCTTAAGCACTATGGTGCCATGGTTTACGCAGCGCGTTGTCAAGGCAACACAGGATGCGACCCAACGGCACTCCAAGTGGCCACCAGCAGCAAGAGCATGATGGCTGTTATGCGACTCCTGACACGATGGGATTGATCATGGGACTAATTAGCTATCCTGATTGCTTTCACTGGGTGGGGGTTTAGGTATATAAGGTATCCACTGGCCAGTGTACTCTAGCACTACCCTGAGGAAGGTCCTACAAGGACCGAAACGTTGGTCTTGTTTGTGCTGTACCATCTGAATACAGGTTTTTTTGTTGACATTTATCCTTGAGTGCTGTCCTTTGTCTTCTCTTGCTAGGGATGACTGCTTTCTCTGTTTATTTCTACAGGACAGGCACCATACCATTTCACTTTGATGGGAGTGCCAGCTGCCCCCCTGTTCTAATATATATATATACCATACGATACCGGTTGCAACACGACATCAAGGGACAGCACGCAGGTAAATAAATCATAAATTTTCTATATTTGATAGAAGACACAAAAACCGACGTTTCGGTCCCCCAGTGGGCTTTATTCTTAAAGGAACAATCCAAACAGCCTTTTTTTTAAACATAGTTTTGAAGCAGGGTTCCTCCGTAGCTGAACTTTAGCTCCGGGGACTGCCTGCTTCCCAAGATACTCACCTTATAGGAAGGTGCTTATATCGCGGCAAAGTTTAAAGCTCCTGCGTCACGTAGGCCAATAAGAAGCCGCACCGGATGACATCACGGCTTCCTATTGGTCCGCAGGACGTGGAAGCTTTGAAACTTTGCCATTACATGAACTCTGCTAGCGAGTGGGGCAGCTACCCCCTTCAGAGGGAAGTATCTTGGGAAGCAGAGGGTCCACCGTCCCCAGAGATTAAATTAATGGCTTCAGCTCTGGAAACCCCCTGCTTCAAACCTATGGAAAAATAAACAAGAATGGAAAAAAACGTCCACTTGGATTGTTGCTTTAAGAATCTTCCTTCATTTGATAAATCTTTAGCCTCACAAGTTAGTCTTAAACCTGGAAGAGGTAAAACAAAATGACTGGGCACTCCCACCCTATGCAGTGTTAATTTCTCTGGCAGTGAAGGACTTACATTTTTTAATGGATGATTTCAAACATGAAAGGCAGCTTTAATACATGATCTTTTAAAGCTTCATTTTAGCTGGATGGAAATAAGTTTCATAAATGAGTTGCTAATTCCTTGGTAAAATGTCATAGAAAATTAATCCCAGTGCGGTGTGTTACTGAGTTATCTTAAGTTGATTATGCATAGTAAGGCTCACAGGGACGGAGGCAGGAGGAAGGGTAGCCTTGTAGTTCATGTTTGAAGATGAAAAATCAGCTCCCACCTCTTGGAAAATAAACATGCTTCACTGTATAATGGGACTAAGTACGTTCATATATCAAGCAGATCGGAAACACAATTCACTTTATTAGTGAGAAGCTATTCTGTGTCTTAATTGGTCTATATATCAAAGTTTGCACCAACGCACTGTACCATTTATTGGGCGCGCCAAATTTCAGAAACCGGTTCACGTTTCTTTAGGGTGACACAGATTTCAGCGTTTCTCTGGGTTTTAGAAGCGAGAAGGAGAGGCTCAGTAAGTAAAGACACTGGGCCCATTAAGTGACTTATCGACAGTTTTGAGCACTTTTCTAGTACGGTATCTGGTATCTGGCTTGCGATAACTCTTTCTGAATCCTGTGATAACACAGATGTCATACCATGAGGTAGGAACATGCCAATATGGCAGCCAGCTTATTGAGCTACTTGAATAGGCCCCACTGACTTATAACAATGCCACTGAATTTGAAGTAGAGGAACCTGTTCAATTCCCGGTGTCAGCTCCTTGTGACCTTGGGCTAGTCACTTTGAATCCCTGTGCCTCAGGCACCAAATCATAGATTTTAAGCTCATCTGTGTCTGGAAAAATTCCTATGTGCTGCGTAGCGCGTGCTATATTGTAACTGAAGCGCTTTGAGTCCCATTAGGAAAAAAAGCACTATATCAAATAAAGTTATTATTATTAAGTGCTTCAAGGCTTGACAAATTAAAACTCATGGGTATTGTGTCTTTGCTGTACTATACTGTATACAGGGTTTTTGTCACTTTTTTACCCATTCTAATTGTGTCTGATTTGCAGCCACCAAAAGCTTCAGAATGCAGATTCAGGAACCGAGCTCATACTGATAAAACAACTGACTCTGTGTGGTTCCCCTGATTCTGTACTTCCTTGTCCCAGGCTTGGTTGTACAAGCTGCGTAATCTAAGTGGAACTGCTGCATTATGTGACTGTCCAGGTTAATCTTCTAGAGTCTGAGATATGAATAAAGACGGGCCGCCTTAACCTCCACCTCTAGATAACTAGTTCGTCCACTTAGCCAATACGGAGCTGACATTTCTTGCAGTGAAGTCAAATTAAATAAATGTATTCAGCGGTACTGAGAAAAGTAACAAGAAAGGAGGAAGGAAGCTCCCGCACCCACAGACAGAACGCAGAGACTGATGAGGCTGAACATTATACACGCGCAGCAGGGAGACTGGCACATCCGAGACAGCTGTCATAATCAGAACTGGATTAGCTGCTCGTGTTATGAGAAATCTCTATCAGAAAAGCACAGGCAGGCGGAAAAAAAAGAGGGGACTGTTTTCTCAGCCACGGAGGCTAAAACCAGCAACAGGAAGTGAAGATATGAGTTTGACAGCAACTGCCTTTCTGTCTCCTTCAGGGGTGGCCAACTCCAGTCCTCAAGAGCCATCAACAGGTCAGGTTTTCAGGATATTCCTGCTTCAGCACAGGTGGCTCAATCAGTGGCTCAGTCTTCGAGCCACCTGTGCTGAAACAAGGATATCCTGAAAACCTGACCTGTTGGTGACCCATCAGGACTGGATTTGGCCACCCTTGCTCTACTTCATAGCGAGAAGAGTTGTGAAATTAGCCTCTTTGAGTCCGGAACTGTGTGTTGCAGGACATGAAGGGGTTAACACAGCTCTTTACCTACCTGTTTTAATCCTGGAAAAAAAACACACACACACACACACACACACACACACACACACACACACACACACACACACACACACACACACACACACACACACACACACACACACACACACACACACACACATATCATATATCATATATGCATCTCATCCCAGCCTCTGTCTAAAAGCTGTGTTTAAAACAGCATGCATTGGCTTGAGGATTTGCTTGTGTAATACGAGCTTGGGACAAAAGGTGGCACTGAGTGCTCATTTGCATGTCATTTCCCAGAATCCCTTGCTGCAGTGGAAGCGCTGTATGCTGGGCGATAATGGGGAAAGACAGGGTTGCAGACCTGTCTAAGACATGCAAATGAGCACAGTAATATTTACAGCGCTTCATCGCAGATCGCGGTCCTGGGAGAGAGGGAGAGATTGCGACGGGAGGGGGTGTGGTGGGGGTTTTGCAGTGGCGTGGCCATGACCTCACGCGACTGATTTGACTCATTGACTGAACGGCCGGTGGGGGCGTGACCACGCCTCCGTCGCAAGTTCCACATACAAAAAAATTGTATGTGGGAAAACTTTCAGTACTGCGCGGCTGCTAAATGTGCGCCAACGCAAGTACTGGCCCGGACTGATTGGGGGACGGTGCTTGTGCTGAGGCGTGCGCTGTAGAACGCACTGGGACCGCAGCCTAAGTGGTAAGTATGGAGAACTTACAGAGACAGTAGGGAAGGGGGTTCTAGTAAGTGCGCCTGCAAGGGGTCAAGGTTAGTGCATATGAGATGTATAGTATCAGCCAGCGGTGCTACCCATATGCTTCATTAAAGAGGTTTGTTTTAAGAAAGGCCCTAAAGTTGGAAAGAGAGGGTGCTAGTCGGATATTGTGGGGAAGGGCATTCCAGAGGTGTGGGGCAGTGAGTGAGAGGTTTTAGGTGGGAGAGGGCTTTAGGTACAAAAGGGGGTAGACAGAAGACATCCTTGAGCAGAACGCAAGAGTCAGGATGGTGTATAGCAAGAAATTAGGGCTGAGATGTCAAGGAGGGGCAGATGAGTGTATAAAATAGAAAGGTAGGAGGTAGAGCATAGCAAAACAACGTAATGTAAAGGGCTGGAGGCAAAAATCAAATAGATTATTTATTAGGCATCATAGCCACAAAAATCTGACACACAGAATACTCTGACATGTTTCTCGCCATGGAGGTGCTTACCAAAGAGTAACCCACATTCTAACAAACACTGTTTAAATAGCGGTTAACAAATAGGTAACGCCCGAAAGGTACCTAATCATGTTAATGATGCCTTTACAGGTGTTAAGGGACAGAAGCCTACAGGTTAGACCAAACTATTCAAATTGGTAACCACTACAACAGAGATGAATGAAAAAAAATATTTATAACCGCTTTGTGTATAAACATCAGTGTCAACCACACTGGCAAGCAGTATATGCAAATAAAGTGTCATACCTTCAAAGCACTAAACATAAAAAAAACCAACTAAACTGAAACATAAAACGTAAAACATACATTATATCATATAAATAGCTGCAAACCAAATTAAAACCAGAACAAAATATAAAAAAAAGTGTAGAAGCTTAAAATTAACCCATCCAAGAACAAATGTGGAATATTAAATAACGATATGAAGGTTGGTATCATAAATAAAAAAATATATAAGCAGTATATTGTTCTAAATAAGTGAATAAACCTATATAGCTGCAAAATGATAATACATAATAATGTATAATACATTCTAATAAGAATATGATAATGTATAATATGAATTCACCATGTAACATACTAACCTTCATATCAAAATGACTAACCATAAATTGTGTAGACTACCATTAAATGGAGCTGAATCTACATAGAATGTGCATAATGTGAACATATTAACCTTGAATATACAAATGATTAGCAAACAAGACACTGAAAGCTCGATCAGAGAGGTAAGAGGAGATCCAGGATAGAGCTTTGTTACGGATACCAAGAGTGTGGAGAATATGAAGGAGAGGAGGGTGTTCTCTACTGTATCAGAGATTGCAGAGGTCGAGTAGTATGAGAAGAGTGTACTGTAATGGATTTTGTCTTTGGCAGCATGGAAGTTATTAGGTATTTTAGTGAGGACTGTTTGTATTCTTAGGAGAATTAAAAATACCCTCCGGAAAGCCAATGAAAAAGAGCACTATGCCGAAATTACATTTCCGGCATACATTTCAAATATATTGTGCAATAAGCGGTTTTATGTCTCCTGTCTCGACAAAATAATATTAATCATAATACAGTAATTGGGAGGAATATTTCTGGTGTAACCCTTTGAGTGCCCCAGGAAGTAGTCACTACATCACGGGGACCGGCGCTCTGGGAGCCCCATGATGTTGTGACTATGTCATCCTCAAAGGGTCTATTCTTTCCTGCTTAGATCGCATTCTGCGTTCCCCTGGAGACAACTGAATCACGGTAAGTGAAGTTGCAGAGGCCTCACACAGGGCCTTTGCAACCGCCGCGCCCCCCAAAAACAATCTAAAAAAATAATGAAGTGTAAGCATAAAAGACTGGAGATCTTCTACCAGATCTTTCTCCCATTCTGACAAGGGCCGTTTCACAACTGGCCTATGATTTACTAAATAGCATTTGTGCAACTCAGTGAATGATCAGTCTGGTGACTTCAAATTTAGGCCAGGAAACAGATGTTGTGTAAGAGAGGAAACCCGTAGTGATAAACCATCTGACTCACAGGACACACTATAGAACACGCTAGTTTTCTGTCGCTTAGTTTGGCTGTTCACAAGTAGTGGTTACATTGCAACAAATGAGCGTATGCCTAATTGCTAGTGTTGACATTCTTTTAAAAGTTACACCCCCTTTTCCAAAAATGTTTAGCAGGAAAGAAAAGGCATTTTGATATTTCATATTTGGATTATTATATGGCGATTAAATTGGATACATTGGAAGTTATTCATTGAAGTCAAATCTGTTTTTTTTACGATGGACACTATTGCACTTTAAAGCTGCAGTTCAGTCTTTTTTTATTTTTTTTTATTTATTTTTTTACTTCAATAGTTTCATGGGGCAATCTCTAATTACCTAAAGAACTATATAGCTGCAGGTCAATTCGTTCTCCAAGTATTGATAGGCGAAATTTGGTGACATAATTAGTGAAGGGATCTGTTTTTATTTGCTTCTGTCAGTCAGTGGAAGCTCATGAATATTCATGAGCACTCCTGCACTGACATGTGCTAGAGGGAGGGCAGGGCTGACAAAGGGGTGTGCCAGGGCTTGTGACAGGACATGAAGGGGCGGTGCCTTAGCAAATAGTTGTTAAAATAGAATACAAGAAAATTGGTCTTTCAAAGTTGTTTTTTTAAAAACAGAAAATGCTAAAAGTATTGTTTCTTACTACAGAACTGATTTATTAAAAAAACACACATGCAGGATATTGACTGAACTGCAGCTTTAATTAATAATCCACATTGACTCCGTATTTTTGGAGAAAAATGCAGCCGTTTTTCTTTATCCTGCAAAAGTTTATAATTCCAAGCAAATTCCAAGTGCTGCATTATAAAGTTATTTAGTCACTGTATAAAATGGTTTCTTGAAAGATTACTTTTACAAAGAGAGTATTTTTTAATGGATGACACAATCTGCTCTTTGACATTTTGCAGGGATTTTCTCTGGCATCCTTTGTGCCAGGGTCAGATGTATGACACGTGTTATTTTAATTTCTGCCACATAGGACATGGATCTCCTGGTTACAGATGTTAACGCCTCTGCAGGTGTGATGAATTTATTTGATACAGAGAAAAAGTAAAACTGTGACACAAAGTTTAAAACAGTATATGAGTGCACTGAGCAACCCCTCCCCTAATTACACCCTATAAATATTGGTGTGTCTAACTCTGACCCTATAAATAATTGCTCCTGATAACTGCTACCTATAATTCCTCCCCTAACTGCTCCTATAATTCCTCCCCTAACTGCTCCTATAACCGCTCACAATAACTTCTCTACTATCTGCTCCTATAACTGCTCCCTATAACTACTCCCCTAATCACACCCTATAGTGAACTTTGTGTGTACAGTATGTCTAAACCTAACCCTATAAGTAACCTATCCGCATAGCTTCCTACAGTACCTAACAGCTACTATAACTTCTCCCCTAACTACTTTTATAATCGCCCCCTATAGCTCTGCCTCTAACTCTTCCCCTAATTACACCCTATAACTAACCATGTGTGTCTGGTGTGTCTAAGGCCAGGTCCCCGCTGGTCACTGCAGTGCCCGCTGTGGCGGACGCTACAGGGACAAGATCCGCCCCACAATGGGATTTGGACCCGCTGTGAGAGGGGGCTGGGGCCGCTGCGAGAGGGGGCTGCCGCGCTACGCTGACAGAAACTCCTGCTCTCAAGAAAATTGAGATCAGGACTTGCGCCGGAGCGCTAGGCCACGCACCCCCGGCGGTTCAGCCAATGAGGGCGAACATGCCGGGAGATGTCACAGCCGCGCCCCGTCACTCCCCTGTCACGCCCCTTCTGTCTTTCCCCCTGCAGCTCACTGCAGACCGGGGATCAGAGCTGCACGCGCCGCCAGCGGGGCAGGCGCACGTGCAGCACAGATAGCGGGCCGTAGCCTTACCCTTACCCTATAAAGAACCGCTACCGACAACTCCTCCCCTAACAGCTCCCTATAACTTTCCCCCAACTTCTCCTATTACTGCTCTCTAAAACTCCACCCCCCCCCCCCCTGACTGCTCTTAAAGCTGCTCTGCATAACTACCCCTGACTGCTCTATTAATGTTTTCAGTACCGGTGCCACCAGAGTGCAGAGGTCATGAGATGCATCACTTTGCCTCACTTTGCCTTTTTTCAAAGATTTGACCTGTGTTGCATTTGATGTGAAGTTATTTTTGCCCTGGAAATAAAGCAATACATTTTCCTGCAGTCGGATTAAGAGGCCATTTCCTTTGGAAAGAATACATTTTCAACTGGATTCATTCTCAAAGGAAGCTCTGCTCAAGAATGAAATGAAACACAACATAGCCAAGATCCATGTCCAGATCTATCTTTAGTATCTTACAATCTGACCGCCCTGTCCACACAGATAAGCAATAAATGTTTCTGTTACACTAAAATGTGTTTACGGAAACCCACAAAGGATTACTGGTCTTCAAAGTGGGAGAGGCAAAGAAGAGGACCCAGTGCTATCTCCTTGTGACCCAGCACGTTAGTTTTATCTCCCTGCACCTGGTGTGCTGAAAATAGTAGATTGTAAGCTCGTTGGGTGAGCAACTCATGGCACATGTAAAATTCAGTGCCATTTTTCTCTTTCATAGCAATGCTTTATTTAGTCCTGTTTAGCTGCCAGGAGGGTGTGACCGCCCAGTGACATATAAAATGTGCAAATAACTTAGAACAGACACGTCAACTTACACTGAATTTCCGTAAGTCTCACTGATTTTGAGCCAGTCTCCCTGTTTTCTAATGTAAGCAGTCCCTAAAGGCTTTACTAGCGTCTGATTTAAAAAAATCAGCACTTTTTCATGAAAGTTTAATTTCTGGGTCTGTGATCATGTATACAGTGTTGGAGAGTGAATGCCGTCCTGCTTATCCTGTTGGGACAATGCAGAAATGATAAAATAATCAAGATATGTGACAGCTTGAGGTTGGAAATTGCTGCCACCTTGTGGCCACATATGAATATAGCAGCACTGTATATTTTTCGGTACTCATGGATAGGCACTTTCATTCTTTAGCCCCATGTTCATATATATTGTAGGCACACTTGGATAAAACTTGGTTGAGAGATTATTGAGAGACATGGGACCACTATACAGTACCTGTAAGGTTACTATTACGATAGTGGATGTATGAGATAGGCTGTAGAATGTTGAGATTTGACGTTAACTTCCCTACTTTTGTGCTTAAATGATTTATTTTAAAACTGGGCAACGAGGCAGGTTTATGAACCGTTCAAGTAGCCGAACCTAAGGGGACAGCAAAACATACAAACTTTCAAGTGGCAAAACATGTTAAATCCTATGGCTATTTTTTTTAAATAAACCAGTTCTGTAGTACTAGATGATACTGTCAGCATATTTTAAAAAAATCAACTCCTAATACCATTTTTAATAAAAACTATTTGAATATTCTCATCATCCTTTGGTTACAACAACCATTTAGAAAGTCATATCCACTTCCTCTTTTGAAAAAAGTCTCTGACACACACCTTTTTGAGCTCTGCCCTTTGGCAACAAAGTATCACAAACAGATCTGTTGCTGTGTTCTAAACAACAGACTGTGTATTACTCCGAAAGCTGTAACAATAATGTGTTACACTTAGTAATATAATGTTACATATCAGCTGCAGTATTTCACTGACTGCAGCTCAGAGTCAGAAGGCGGACATTTAATTAAGTACACAGCAGGAAATTGTCCGATCAATTACAGGAGAAGGTAATCAATCGGCAATAATGGTAAGAATGTATAATTATACATCATCACAAGCTTTACATATAAAAGAAGAATAAAAAGGGGGGAAGTAATATTGCTGCTTTCATCTTTATGATCCTTCCAGTGTTACAGATTACAACTGACTTCCAACCTGATTCCTGAGCAGGTTTGTTGCAGTCCTCTCTGGAAACAAAGGGGTTAACAAGTTGCCTACAGCCAATGAGGCCACAAACAGAAAATGGGACAGTTCATCACAGCAAACGTGACATTATATTGATGCACAATTGGTCGTTTATCAAAATCTCTCTGCTCTCAAAACAGGTGCACAAAACAGCGCCATCAAATTAAAAGTATTGGCATTCTTTCATGTGACAAATGTGGGGCTTAATGATTTCCCAGTTTTGGAGCAGGGAGAACATGATAAATAAGCCTCATGTAGCAACGTTCTTCTAGACATACTGGTCATAGAGAAGTGTGGATCTGTTGTAGTCCATGATACAGTTTAATGGACCAAGATGGGAGACGTTTCTAAATGAAATTATAATGCACAGAGCCATGCGAACCTCACAAGTCAATGCCGTATGTACTTTGTGTGACAGTGCATGGAAATTACCTGTGAGATTTCAAAGCTCTGTATAGAATACATCCAGTGCTAAGTTAACTAAAAGAAAACATGCAGTGTTTTAAAGCAGCAATCCGCACTGATCAATGCATTTAATTGTTTATTTACTTTAAGAGATCTTTTTATTTATTTTTTAACCGGATGTTCCATTCAGGAGACGTAAACTTCTGAAATATTATGTTTTCAGGAGGTTAAAATGGAGCGGTGCAATCTATAGGTTACCATGTCGGAAGCCAGCGATGGAAAAAAATATGATTTTTAACATACAAGAAAGAAGGAAAAGCGCAGGACATTCTCAGGGGGCAAGATATGGACATTATATGAGGCAAACTCCTATAGCAGGGGTGGGCAACTTCAGTCCTCAAGGGCCACCAACAGGTCAGGTGTTAAGGATATCCCTGTTTCAGCTCAGGGGGCTCAATCAGTGGCTCAGCAAAGACTCAGCCACCTGAGCTGAAGCAGGGATAACCTGAAAACCTGACCTGTTGGTGGCCCTCGAGGACTGGTGTTGGCCACCCCTGTTCTATAGGCTTCTTGGGGCCGGGGGGGGTTGCTGATTCAAGTCATGGAAAATCATGTACATTGTTGGGTGGCACGGAGCATTATCATGTGTGTGCATTCACTTTCTGTGCAAACTCACTGCTGCATGCAGACAGCACCAGACATGTTTAGTGTTCTTAGCTTTCAATGTAGCTTTCTTGAAACATGTACGCGAACGAGAGATATGATCTAAGCCGTTTCACCCAGTGCTTAGTGATTTCCTTAAAAGATATGTATATTCCAGCAGCGATCTTAACAGAACACCAGATGTGATTCTGTAAAGGGCGAGTTAGCATTTGACTTGGGAAAGCAATGTCACTCCCTTATCCACACTGTTTGACCCTTTCCATGTTAGAGGAGCCATCAACTAACCAATCCATGCACTGGAGACCCTTGCAGCTCTGATTAGGGTTGATCAACCCAGTTTCATGTATACAAGGAATTCATTCACACATTCACTGTAAAATTGTATAAAGTCATGCTAGAGCCCTTATCATAAAATTGAAGCTTAAACCAGAATTGTCATCATGTGTCTGTGTGCATCACCATGCCGTATGTCAGATATCAATAGGAGGAGTTAGGTAAGAATGAAACAAATGCATGAGACACAAATACATAAGTGTTACATAAATGGTTGTATTCTGAAGACTAAGTTCAGTATCATAGCCCAAACTGAAGACTAGCACTAATATTCCAATCACAGACTCCACTGCAATGTAGAGGAGGTTATAACTATCTACGTATGTCTGCACACAAAATACTGTAAGGAATCGGGGGAACACATCCTATGCGACGTGTTCCCTCCTTACCTGTCGCCGCACAGACCTCCGCTTACAGAGCGTGCACACGCACGCGCAGCTCTTCTATGCTACCACGGAGCTTAGCTATACCCCCTCGGATGCACCGCGCTTCTCTCACGCGCGGTGGGCTCACGTGATGCCATGCACCGCTCCCCAGCTGCGTGGCAAGATTGTCTAACGCCCACTTGTCTCCTCAGCCTATCTTAGCTTCCGCAGAGGCTGCGCCTCTGCTCCGCCTCCCTGGCTATTGGTTCCTGTTTTTTACCCTGTTCTCACTTCCAATCTTCGCTGAGCATAACTACTTGTAGCCTTGTGCTCCTGCGGTTGTTATGCCTTGCTCCTGTCTTATCTCTCTTGCAGTTTGGATTCTACGTGTACCGACCTGGCTTGACTTCTGAACCCCCTCTGGACATCGACCCTGGCTTACCCTCGACTCTGCGTACCTCTCCAACCCCAGACCACGGCTCACTTTGACAATTCTGACATCTCCATCCCAAGACCTTGGCAAGTATCAGGACTAACTCGCTCTCTCCAATCTAGACCCGGCTACGTTGGCAATCCGTCTGACAGGCATGGTTCCGCTGCTGTGGGTGCGTGGTTCTATACTTCCCACCTCAGTACCGGGGTCCTGTCTCACTCGTGGGGAGCGCAAGCGTTACAAACACTCAGAGTTACCAGCACTCAAGCAAGAAATAATAGGTCAAATTATGTGGGGTCATTTGAACATTACATTCACTGTTCTCTCAAAAAATAATTGTCCAAGTGGTTGTTATAATGAGTTCCTCCGTAATCTGACTCCTCTTTTCCCTCCCCGCACATCTATGGGGACGATTCTAATAGCTTCGATAAGTGACATTGAGAATTTTGGGCACTTCTCGAACGAGTTTACAAGTGTAGCTATTCAGAAAACTTTGATAGCATGCCAAACTCGCTTGAGAAGTGCTTCTCCCCGATCGGTAGCGTTCCCGCACAGACTTACCGTGCGGAAGCTCAAATAATGCTCAAACTTGCATTTTTTTGGCAAATCGAGCTATTCTAGTGAAGGTGGTATTTGGCCCATGGTGGGTGTTAATGCGTACCGGGAGGTTTGCGGAAGGAGTTAACCCCTTCATTACTTTAGTGGTTACTACTGCTAAGGTAATGAAGGTGTTAACCCCTCCCGCTACCCACCCGGTAGGCATAAACACCCACCATGGGCCAAATACCACCTTCATCCACACCCTTTACCCCCAATTAACATTAAAATACAAACACCAATACTAGCCAATGAACCCATTGATTGCCAGTGTGGTTACCTATGCCCTCAATGGGAGCAAAGATACCCCCTTGCATGGGCGTCCGCAGGAAGGGGAAGGGGGGGCACTTTTTTGGCCCTCGCAAGCTCTATCTGAGCTTGCATAGCGAGGCCCGCCCTTTCCTGCATGGAGCAAGTCAGGTGAGTACTGCTCCATGCCACTCTCGCTTCCCCCTTGTCCTCCTGCTCTGATTCCCCCCCCACGCTCCGATCCCCCCCGTTCCAAAATCTTCCCCCTGCTCTGGTCCCCCCCCGTTCTTATTCCCCCCCCCCCTGCTCCGGTCTCCCCTTCCCGTTCCGATTCTCTCCCTGCTCCGGTCCCCCTTCACATTCCGATTCCCCCCTGCTCAGGTCCCCCCCCCCCGTTCCGATTCCCCCCCTGCTCCGGTCCCCCCCCCCCCGTTCTGATTCACCCCCTGCTCCGGCCCCCCCGTTCCGTTTCCCCCCCCTGCTCCGATTCCCCCTTGTTGCGAGTGTCTGAGTGTATGTGTGTGTGTGTGTCTGAGTGTGTGTGTGTGTGTGTGTGTGTGTGTGTGAGAGAGTGTGTGTGTGTGTGTGTGTGTGTGTGTGTGTGTGTGTGTGTGTGTGTGTGTGTGTGTGTGTGTGTGTGTGTGAGATCAGGGGGGAGGGAATGAATGTGAGGAGGGCGGATTCAGGGAGTGGGTTTGAGTCAGAGAGGGATAATTGATGGAGGGGGGAGAGTGAGGAGACAGGGGGTGTAATAGAGGAAGTGAGGAAGAGAGGGTGAGGGGGGAGAGTGAATGAAGAAGAGAGGGGGTAAGAAAGAGATGGGGCTACACCTTGGGACTATCTGCATTAGAGTGGCACCAGACAAGGTGTGTGTGTGTGTGTGTGTGTGTGTGTGTGTGTGTGTGTGTGTGTGTGTGTGTGTGTGTGTGTGTGTGTGTGTCTGAGAGTGAGAGAGAGTGTCTGAGAGTGAGTGTCTGAGAGTGAGAGAGAGAGTCTGAGAGTGAGAGAGGGATTCTGAAGGGGAGGGAGTCTGAGGCGGGAGTCTGAGAGAGTCTGAGGGGGAGAGAGTCTGAGGGGGAGAGAGTCTGAGGGGGGGGGAGAGTCTGAGGGGGAGAGAGTCTGAGGGGGAGAGAGTCTGAGGGAGAGAAAGTCTGAGAGTCTGAGGGTGAGAGAGTCTGAGGGGGAGAGAATCTGAGGGGGAGAGAGTCGGAGGGGGAGAGAGTCTGAGGGGGAGAGAGTATGAAGGGGAGAGAGTATGAAGGGGAGAGAGGCTGAGAGAGTCTGAGGGGGAGACAGTGTCTGAGGGGGGGGGGAAGTCTGAGAGAGTCTGAGAGGGAGAGTCTGGTCTGAGAGGGAGAGTCTGAGAGAGTCTGGTCTGAGAGAGTCTGAGAGGGAGAGTCTGAGGGGGAGAGAGTGTCTGAGGGGGAGAGAGTGTCTGAGGGGGAGAGAGTGTCTGAAGGGGAGAGAGTGTCTGAGGGGGAGAGAGTGTCTGAGGGGGAGAGAGTGTCTGAGAGGGAGAGTCTGAGAGGGAGAGACTGAGCGGGAGGGTGTGTGTGTTTGTGTCTGTCTGTCTGTGAATGAATACAGACACCCACGTGTCAGTCAGTCACCCAAGTGTCAGTCACACACGAGTCAGTCACCCACCCAAGTGTCAGTCACTCACCCCGTCACCCACACACCCCGCACACCCACTCTCTCTCTCTGTCTAGTTAAAATTATGCCCCCCCCTGAAAACATTTCTACGGACGCCCATGCCCCCTTGCACTTCTTTTTGTTTCATTTTCTGTAGGTATTTTGGTGGTTGGCTAAACCACATAAGAAGCTGCAGTTGGACTCCAAGTGATCAGCTGTTTGGACTAATTACACCGGACTGTCCTCTCTGTTTATTACTATCTGTGGTATCTGGTTGTGGTGATTTAAGTATCTAATTTTATTTACATTTTTATTGTATTTATTTAGAATCTCATTGGCAGTTGTTTAATATTGATTATATCTATATTTAAATTCACATTGTCATATGGTGTTAGCAGTTTGTAACGTGTGCTCACCACAAACTGGATTGACCCCGAGGCTGATGTGAGGATGTATATAACTGCCGACCTACAACCGCGAGACCATGTCCGGATTGCAGAGTCAGGGTCGTGTAGCCGTGTCAGGGTAGGAGAGTTCAGGTAGGTCGTGGTACTTGCCGTAGTCAGGGATTGGAGAGAGAAGAGTGGTCGTAATCCGTAGCCGTGGTCGAGGAGAGAGCGGGAGTCCAGAAGTATGCCGAGATCCAAGGATACAGAAGAGAGAAGTCCAGGTACGAGCAGGGGTCACAATGAAGGTCAGACAAGTTACAGCAACAATAACGATCAGCAAGCAGCAACCATGATACACAAACAGAAGTTTATGCTCAGCTAGTTTGTGGTAGGACTTGCTCAGTACTTAAAGGGTAGATAGCCAATGGTAAAGGCAGCACACAGCTGCAAGGTAACGAAAGAGAACCGCCCCTGAGACATATTCAGTCCACTGATAGGCAGGGGTGGGGGGAAGTGCAGGTGAGGAGTAATTGACAGCATTAACCCCTCATGTACTTCTGGAAATGCAGCGCAACCATGTATTGGAGACAGGCGCATCTTCTGTGCATCGCGGAAGGCGGTGCAGGGGCGGAGCCTAGGTTCTGTGTTGGCAGAAGTATTGCAGCGCTCGGGCGCAGTGCATGCATGAGGGGCGTCACCCAATGTGTCATGGGGCGGGGCAGAGGTCTAATCCTCACACAGTTACCCTGACCTAGCTCTACTTTTTGTTTGTTTATATGTTATATATATTCAGGCATACCCCGGTTTAAGGACACTCACTTTAAGTACACTCGCGAGTAAGGACATATCGCCCAATAAGCAAACGGCAGCTCACGCTTGCGCCTGTCAGCACGTCCTGAACAGCAATACTGGCTCCCTACCTACACCAAAGCTGTGCGCAAGCGGGGAGACTATAGAGCCTGTTACACATGCGTTATTTACAGCAGTTATGTACGTATATGATGATTGCAGTACAGTACATGCATCGATAAGTGGAAAAAAGGTAGTCCTTCACTTTCACTTTAAGTACATTTTCGCTTTACATACATGCTCCGGTCCCATTGCGAACCATCTTTATGGATAGCAGCAGACTCTCTTACTTTTAGTCCTCAAGGGTCAAGGTTTTGTTTTGTGTTTTAAACCTTGGAGTTGTTACTTTTTGATATCACCTCTCATCACCTACTATTATTGTATAAGCTTTCTTTCGAGCTGATATTTTCCTGTCACTTTTGTACAAGTGCCACTTTTGGGTCTACACAGACTTTTCACTCACCTTTCATCACGGTTACATATGTAAGTGACATTCACTATACAATTGGTGCGCTGCTACGTTTTTTGTTCACTTTTAATTAAAAACCATTTTAGAACAAGTGGTACCCAACCCACAATGTATCCATAGTGAAACAACTTTCACATTTTTAATGGGAAGTCTGGCGCCCGCTGAATTTGTCCTGTGGTGTCCGTCTCCTTGTCTCTACTCGCCGGTGGTTACTGTCACCTCTGTGTCACCTGACATATGCTCTATCCTGGCAGCTCGTAGTACAGACAGCAGGAAGAACTGAAACTCCACCACAGGAGCTGGCACGCAGCCAAATAGTAATTAGCCCTATACGTTTCGTGATTATAATCACTTCATCAGGAAAATTGGTTTGTCCATGATACTGTCATCTTTTATAGTAGTTGCAATTAGTTATGAGGGTATGAATATCATATCGATTATATATGCTAAATCAGAGAGTTTTATAGACCCAGCATTACTTAAGGCGTCATAAAAAATAACCTACACATTGTAGTATTTATATAAACATATCTGTTTATAGGAGCCCTGCCTCCATGCTACGAGGGTGTAATTTAACCAATGTTAAAGTTTATTGTTACAAATTGCCAAAAATCTGTGTAAATCTCATTATAGGCTTCTCTCTACAGAGATGTAAATATAACCACCCATTACACACATAGTTCTGCATACATTTTTGTTCAGTATATCATATAAAAGGAGAGTAACATATATACAATTCCCCTTAAGGACATTGTAACTATATTGTGTTTAGAACAATTATCGATATCCAAACCTATTAAAACAAGATAAATATACAGGTTTAGACATAGTTCATTTCCAAATAAAGGGGCAGAGACTGGAGAATATACACACAGGAGTATATGTCTGATACACAGTTTTACCCAAAAGGCATTTTTTTTGTGTTTTTGTTTTTTTGTTTTTTTTGTTTTTGTTTGTTTTGTTGTTTTTTGTTGTTTCAATCTTTTTTTAATTGGAAATATATAAACAACGATACAGGGTTGTTATAAACACATGGCTGAGGTTGGTACAGGTAATTTCCAATAAACATTTTAACATAACGGAAGGCGGGGGGTGTATGGAGGGGGGGGCGGAGTCAGACAGACGGGGAGGGGGGGGGGGTGGAGGGATATCCCTGCGCCAAAAGCCATTTTGTTACAATTTGCCAATGTCTATATAAATTTAATTATAGGTTTCACCCTACAGAGAAAAAAACATAATAACCCATTATATACATTGTCATACAGTACATTGATTTGTCTTCAATATATCATATGGATGGATATACAGTATATAAAATCCCTATTAGAGACATGGTAACTATATTGTGTACAAAATAATTATAGGTATCTACACTTATTAGAACAATATAAATATTCAAGTACAGTTGATTCCAGAACAAAGAAGAAGAGATTAGGGAGAGTGCCTGTCACGGTAGCTTATGACAGGCTGTAATTTACACCAAAAATATATATAAATATATATATACCTGGGTTTGAACTGGGACGAGACTTAGATATGATAAAAATATAATTTATTCCTTGATAAAGGTGAACACACAAAAATGTACAAATAACAGCAAAATATAGACACTTACTTAAAAGATGAAAATGATGAAAACAGTCCCATCTGGACTGGCAGTTTCATACAGCAATCAGCCCAAGACATTGCATGGCATTTCTTCTCAACAATCAAGATGGTATAGCACAACAGGCCTGATGACATGCAGGCCTGAAGACAATGAACACATGAAGACAAAGGATATAGGATGGACAGCAGTTTATAAACCTTTTGTCCCTCTATCCTTAACACTAAGTACCTGTGATTGTTTTGCAATTACCTCCAGCCACTCACTAACGTGGGAAGATATTTTGATACATGCCCCCCTGCTAGTTGACACAGGCGCAGTAGAACTCTGGGGTCTCATTTCTGTAGCCCCACATATGTAAATGGAATGCCAGCCCGTCTACCCATTTGGATTTCTGGCAGGAAAACCTTTGTTGGAAGGTGTTAAATGGAACACTTAAAAACTGCTCTGGTTTGAGCCTTCTCCGCCCACAGGTAAACAGGGAGGGTGACAAAACCCTTTGAACAATACTTAAGTCCTAGACATTGGGTCGCCTCTAGGGCCATCTGCTATCCTGGTATGCAAAAAAATTTCCTCTGGGTCTTTGTCCATACCTTGGGACACAGTATTAAACATAAAACATAAACATATTAAAATATCCGGTTCCGTCGGGTCTAGCAGGTCCAAACTTCCCAGTTCTCATTGCCAGAACTGGGACACCATGTGGTCCAAAAAGAGACTTGCTACGACCTTCGGAACCGGAGATACACAAATGCACGTTAAATCATTTTTCACTTTAATACAAAAATCTCCGCTAAAAAGAAATCTCAGCTTTTCACTAAATCCCCATTGAAAACAACGGGCTCCGCCGCCATGGGTTTCAATGGAGCAACTCCGCCGTTGTAGTCAATGGGGTTTCCTGCCATAGACTTTCAATGGGGAACCGCCGCCATTGAAGTCTATGAGAAAATCCACAAATCTTTACATTCGTCCATACTCCGTCTGGTTGGTCTGAGGGGGCTGGAAATGGGCATGCATTAAAGCCGGAACCTTGGCTACATGTCACCCAAATCCCATCCCTCTGGGCATTCCAGAACCGGAGATATGGACTTACACATTTCAACATCTTACACTTAGTCATTTTTTCACCATGCGGTTTTTCTCCCATTGGAATCAATGGTAAAAGTCCCGAACTTTCAAGGGGGTCCATACTCCGTCGGGTTGGTCCAAGAGGGTCAAGGATGGTTCTGCAGTGATGACGGAGCAGTGACTACAGATACCCCAAACCTTGATCCTCTGGTCCCTCCGGAACCGGAGATATGGATTCCTAAAATTCAGCATTTCACACTTAGTCATTTTTCTGAGCCGTTTCTGCCGCCGCCGGCAAAGCCTATGGCGCGACCCGCTCTATCTGGTTCGACCCTTATCGGGGGTCCAGGATTCGGGGACCCAGTTGTGGTCGAGTGGGGGGAAGCCTAGGAACTAGGGGCAAAAAGAATTTTATTTCTAGGTGCCCTAGAACTGTTTATTCCCACGCCAATTGACGTTGAACTTGACTCAAGTGATTTTAGCTCTTTTAAAGGACATTGTATCCGCTTTGCGGTTTGCGGTCTGGATGGCTGCCAACTTGTTCTTCGAAAGTTACCTCGAGGAATCTCCATTGAAGTCAATGGGCCCATTGACTTTCAATGGGAAACCGCCGCTCTCCCTCTCGGACGCCACCTGCTGGTCTTTACAGGAAACCGGACTAAAACAGCACAATTCTCTATTGAAATGCATTGAGCCCTAATGGCGGCCTATGGGAACCTGCAAAATGGTGCCTGAAAAGGCGGGAAAGTTACACAAAGGGCTATAATCACTATACCACTATTAACCCTTGTGCTCCCGGATGGATCCCAGTGTGTGTGTGATGCAGACACTGATTAACAATAAAACATGGGGGAACAGGGAATATACATTTTTAGGTTATGACAAGGGTTAAATCACACGTCTGGGCCTCAGCCCAGTTAACCCCTTGTCTCCCTGGTGAGGTTAGGGGGTGGCAAATTGGGGTGTAACCCCTTTAATCCCGGGCCAAATCCTCTCCATCGTCACAGTGCCCATGAGAATATATATGAATGTATATGATACACAATTTGATCTAAAGGTCCATATAACCTACATTGTGTAAGGTAACCTTCCACTATAACCTTTATTTAAGTTTTTGATGTGTTCCTGTAGTATAATTTTAAATAGCCTTTTTGTACGTCCAACATACTGGAGACAACACGGGGACTCCAGTAAGTACACCACAAAGTGGTTGTACAATTAATAAAAAATATAGTATAGACAAAAGTAATAGACAGCACTCACACAAAGTAGATAAATATACACAAAGCGGGGTGCCACGGACTAGAGAGGGCCCAATCCCTCTCAAACACAATAAAGTACTGAAGAAAATCCAGCACACCCTAATAATAGATACAAAGTCACTGGTATATAACCAATTTGAAAATGTAATCAGTGCACAAATAAGTCAAACAACTGACAACGGCACACTAGGAGAACAGATAACATATAGGTAGGGCCATACGTGGGATGTACAGGAGGATAAGGGATAAAGGAAAATTAGGATGGGACAACGAAGGGAAGGTGAGGTGAATGGTGGAAGGGGAACAAAGAAAACAAAACAAGTGGGTCACAACGGGGGAGTATAGGGAAGCAACGTTTCGGGACTTGTCCCTTCGTCAGGCCCGTTCCCCTCAGTCCCAAGGGGACAAGAGGGTACTTCCCTAGCCCCAGAACCCACAACAACAAAACTGACTGTAACAGGGCACTTATCCCTGTTCATAAATGTGCCTCTAATCCAGCAGTGTGGTGGTTAACTGCTGGTAGGCAATTAACTAACACCACCTGCCTGATTGCTTAGAAAAGCCTGTCTTTTGAGGCAGGAAGTGAGACTCCTTAGCTCAAACCTGAGCTGAACTTTGGAGACAGAGCAGAGATTCCTTAGTCCACAATGGGGCTGAACCAAGGAAGGGCAGATGTCCTGAGCGACAAGCTGACCACAAGACAAAGGGGACAAGATTCTAAACTTGGAGCCTGACATTTTCTGTGCACACAAGGGTGCGGTTCCAGGAGAGCAGAGAAGCTTCCCCTACAGCAGCCCAGCTAACAGATAAGACTTTTTCGTATAAGACTATTATCTATGTCTTTGTATTGATAAATGTCTCCATGATTTGCGGCTGGTAAATAGCTTAGCTAACCAACCCAGTCAGAGAGGGCTGAGCTACATGTATAGATAGTCTCCAAAGCAGAGATAGGGGTTTTTGGTTGGCTCACTATTTCGCTTATGTTGATTTTTTTGCTGTTTAAAGCAACAGGCACAATAAAGCCTTGTTATAATTTCACCTTACAACGGTCTCCATTGTGTACTTCTGCACATGTCCTCCTACATATGGTGTCAGAAGTGGGATGAGAGGTGGCCTTTGAAGTTTAAAGGGCCGGAGATTGCCTGTGGAATTTTTTTTGTGCTTTTGCCTGCATACAGTCTTGCAAACAAACCTGAGCAACAAAAACAAAGATTCACCTGCAGAAGAGATCAGAATTAAAGGGGCTTTGCCTTCCAGCAGTAGTCAGGGTTCAAGAAGTGAGTTAGCGCTCCAGAGGAGCTAGGCTTTATTGTTTTCGTTTAAAAAAAAAATTGCGCTGAAACAGTGAATACAGACAGTAACCCAGGAGCGGTACTGATTCTGGAAGTAAAGACTGCCACACTGCATAGGACTACCAGCTGTGAATGGAGTATAGGCAGAAAAGTGGGAAAATTGATGCAAGACTGTGCTGAAGCAGGGGAATTTTCAGCAAACAAATGCTGAGTGTAAAATTGCCCTACAGGGGAAAAAACAATTGCTGAACTGTGTAAAAGGTATTCCAAAGCCAATTGCTGAGTGTTGAGTCACCCTGCCAGGAGTGAAAGAAATATTCCACTGCAAAGAATGTTTTTTTTTCTGCAAGTAAAAAAAGTGTGCCTATGTATCTTGGGAGTAAAACAGGCAACCAAAGTGTGAAGAGTGAATGCCATAATACCCAAAGATGAGACTGAAAATTACTGAACTCAAGCAGAAAACCAAATTCTGTTGCTGAAGCGGAGGGATTGCACATAGCAAGTAAATGGTTTAAAGCAAACGCCTTTGCTGAAGCCAGAAAATGGGCAGCTAGCAAGCATTGTATTTAAAGAAATAGAACCCTGGGAATGTAAAATGGCCACCCAGCTGAAGTCAAATACAGACTCTGTAAAAATAGGGAAGAACATTTGTTCCTGGTGTAAAGAACCCCACCACATGGAGCAGTGTCCCTTCAGGCCTTATTCAGACGTTGAGAATGAATGCATGCACAGGAATGCTAATGTTGTAAAACTTACCCAAGGGAAGGAAAAGTCTACAGAGAGGCCTGTGAGAGCTATTACCTCTACAAGCAAAATATGCCTACCTGTAGGACTACAACTATTTGGGGTTCTAGCAAATACAGTGGTAACAGCTGCAATAGCGCCTCCTGAGGTCAGGAAGAAAAATATACCTGATAGCCCCAAAATGGAGGACACAATACAGCATTCCTGTAAAGAACCCTACCCCACGGAAGAGTGGCCCTTCCTGTCCGATGAGGAGGAAGACATCTCTTATGGGGAACGCAAACCGAGTCACACCCACAAAACACCCCAAGAATGGTGGGGGTGCCTGAACTCGGTACGAACCAAAAAGACTGCTCACTATGATGACGAATATGATCGGCGGGAGAAAGAGCGGGAGCAGTGGATCACCGAATATTTCCGTCAGTTATTATAGTTGCAAAAAAAGCCAGGTGGATCCAGTGACGCTGCTAAAATTTCAAATGAAGATGGAGACCCCAGTATCCCTGAGGGGACGGTGCCATCCAAAACAAAAAGGCGGAAAAAGAAAAGCGGTTCTTCACTTACCGTGGAAGGAACAGACACATCTGCAGATCTTGCGGAGGAAAAGGGGGTCTGAAATGCCCTGCAGCCTAGAGAAAATGGAGAAGTCATCCCGCGGATGACCGAATATCCAGAGGGCCCAAGGCAGAAGTCGTGTAGCCCAAAGAAGTGTCTGTCCGGTGCTAATAGTGAAAAAACCTTAACCAACCATCCCAGGGAAGCGGAGCCGGAACCGGTGAGTGACGATCCCTTGACCAGCCCTGGGGATGCCTTGAAGGTTGCCAGGCGTGACTGTGATCGGCTACGGGAAAACAACGTGAAGCTACAGAAAGATGTGCTCACAATGTACTCTTTGGCCAGGACAGAATTGGACGATCTCAAGACTGAGCTAGATACTGCAAACTCTACTATTACCGCCATGGATGAAAAGCAGAGCCAATCTGATAAAATGATGGCTTAGCTGAAGCGGAAGTATGAGGAGGCACTGAAGCAGATGACAGTCTTCCAGCAAGAGATGCACACTCTTGGCATAGAGCTGAATGCCTCACAACAGGAGGTCAACAGTGTCCGGACAGAGGTAGACGTATCTCAGAAGGAGGTTCATACACTCCGCAGAGCACTGGATGCCTCACATCATGAGATCAACAGCTGCCGCACAGAACTGGAAGTCTCCAGAAAGGAACTTCACAGTCTCACTGAGGAGCTGGACATTTCAAGGAAAACTATCCTACATCTTAACTTAGATCTCAAAGTCTCTCAGAAGGAGCTTCAGAACCTAAACCTGGAGATGGAAGTCTCATGCCAGGAGACAGCCTGCCTCCAAGCAGATGTGCAAAAATGGAAGGTGGACTGCAAGGAGGCCCTGAATAGTACAGAGACTGAAAAAAGAGAAATTCTGAATTGACAGAACACGTCAAGGGAAAGAATGAAAAGCTGCACGTGCTTAAAGAAATAAATAAACTTTTGAAAGATGAAAAGTTTGAAGCAGAGCACCAACTGCAGAACCAACTGCAAGGTCTGCGTACACACCTCCAGTATGCTGAGGAGAAGCAGCAAACGCTGCAGGAAGAAAATCTGCAAGCTGCTAAAGAGGTAAAAGCGCTGCAGGAACGTCTGAATACCCAGTAAGTCCCCACAGAGCAGTATGAGGAGCTAAAGGCCACGCTGCATGTCTTCAGAGCATCATTGGAGGCGGAGCTTCAATACCAGGTGACTCTGTATGAGAGGGAGCGTGAGAAGGCTCAGAAACTGGAGCAAGAGCAGGAGAGACAGAGAGACTGTTCCATTCCCTTGAGTCAGTACACCAAGGAGAAAACAGACGCAGCGGCAACCTTAACGACAAAAATTACAGAGCTCCAGAATATGAAGGAGACACTGATACAGACTCAGAGAAAGCAAAGTGCGCAGATAAATTCCCTGAGAAGAGACTTGCAAGACGCACTCAATCAGGTTGAAACTCTGCAGACCAGTAACTTACAGATTCCTCCAATACGGAAAAAGGTATTGGCTGCCCAAGCACCGGTATCCCACAGTAACTAATGCCCGTGAGGACAAGGGTACAGTGAGAGTTGGGGACTCCACGCACCTTCAAAACAAGATTAAGAAGTTTGAGCTACCTAAGAAAGCACTAGCCAAACCTACAGCTGCCCAACAGGCAACAAACAGAGGTAGGAGTGCAGAATCAAAGCCAGAAGAATCCTTAGCTGAGGAAGCTGAAAAGATAGGACGTTCTCTGGAAAGGGAGGTAGAGGTGCAACTCAGTCCCAAAGAAGCTGAACTGGCGACTCCGTTGTGTGGGGGAGGTGCAGAAAGACCGCTTCAGGTGCGGAAAACTCGAAGAGCTAGTCCTAACTGCTCTACAACTGTTGCCATACAGTTTGTCTACAAAAAGAAGAGTGCCCGACGCAACGGAAATCTCATGACCGCGCACTCGGTAAAAAGACTTTACTTGGAAAAAGTCCTCCTCGAGCGACTGATGAGTGCTGATCTCAAGCACCTTTGGGAGGAGACAAAAATAAACTGGAGAAAGGGCTCCAATCCCAGCGGGACAGAGGGTTCTCTTCCTCCATCCACTCTCATTCAAGTCACAGAAAGATCTCGAATGAGAGTGGAAGGATGGGCTTTGGCCGTGGTAAGCCCGAGCTTCCCACAAACAGGGGAGGTATGTAACAGGGGACTTATCCCTGTTCACAAATGTGCCTCTAATCCAGCAGTGTGGTGGTTAACTGCTGGTAGGCAATTAACTAACACCACCTGCCTGATTGCTTAGAAAAGCCTGTCTTTTGAGGCAGGAAGTGAGACTCCTTAGCTCACACCTGAGCTGAACTTTGGAGACAGAGCAGAGATTCCTTAGTCCACAATGGGGCTGAACCAAGGAAGGGCAGATGTCTTGAGCGACAAGCTGACCACAAGACAAAGGGGACAAGATTCTAAACTTGGAGCCTGACATTTTCTGTGCACACAAGGGTGCGGTTCCAGGAGAGCAGAGAAGCTTCCCCTACAGCAGCCCAGCTAACAGATAAGACTTTTTCGTATAAGACTATTATCTATGTCTGTGTATTGATAAATGTCTCCATGATTTGGGGCTGGTAAATAGCTTAGCTAACCAACCCAGTCAGAGAGGGCTGAGCTACATGTATAGATAGTCTCCAAAGCAGAGATAGGGGTTTTTGGTTGGCTCACTATTTCGCTTATGTTGGGTTTTTTTGCTGTTTAAAGCAACAGGCACAATAAAGCCTTGTTATAATTTCACCTTACAACGGTCTCCATTGTGTACCTCTGCACATGTCCTCCTACACTGACCCTAAGTAAAAACAATAGAAGACCCTCCACAAATTCTAAGTAATATTCTAATTAAATACATATACAATATCCCTAAACTAATTGGCAAAATAAATTCACAGTTTAACTTTTGTATAGGTATATTCAGGGACAAACTACATGCAAACAGCTACAATGTATTAGTGAACTAGCAACAACTGAGAACACCAGAGAACAGCAAAGAGAGGAGGCAAATCAGGAGTAACGCAAACCAGACAGTCCTTAGTTAATAGGACACACGAACCACGAGCCTGCTCCTCACTCTAGAGGGTGTTCTATCCTCCTGTACATCCCACGTATGGCCCTACCTATATGTTATCTGTTCTCCTAGTGTGCCGTTGTCAGTTGTTTGACTTATTTGTGCACTGATTACATTTTCAAATTGGTTATATACCAGTGACTTTGTATCTATTATTAGGGTGTGCTGAATTAATAAAAATTTAATTTTATATTATTTAATTTTATTCGTTGCTGCGTAAAATGTTTTACTTTTCTCGCCATACTGATACATTGAGCACTTTCCACAGCAGAAAAAAACTGTGGGTATTGGCAGTAACCAATCTATATTTGAATTAATTATTTCATATACATATCTACAGTAATTTTGCTTAGTGCGAGAACACTTTTAACAGTTCTTGCTCTTTTATAGATTAACCTTGGATTGGTGGCAATACAGTTTTTAAAACTTGATCACTGTTTCCAATTCTTTTTAAGAATAGTTTGGATTTTATTTGCCGCAGAGTTATATTTTGTAAAAAGGAGATACCATCTGACATTGTATTATGGCTTTCTTTCCCGTCTTGTTTATTTTTTTTCATACTGAGTGCTGGGAACCACTATATCTATTGGCTATTGTTTATTTTTATCCTTTTTATTTATAAATATGTACCTATCCACAGTTTTGGCCCTATCCATAACTGATTTTATCAGAGTCTCATCATATTGCCTCTCTAAGAAACGATCTTTCACAACCTTTGCCTGGTCCAGGTAGTCAGGGAGAAAACTACAGTTCTTCCTCACCCTCTGGAACTGGCAATAGGGATGTTCTTTAACCAGTTGCCATAATGGCCACTATTAGCGTGTAAATAACTATTACAATATACACTTTCATATGAGTACTACTTTTGAGCTCCATTTTGACCGTTATCTCCAATTGAACCTCTAAGAATCTAAGAAATATTTTTTTTAAACTTTCGATTACATGTGTAAATGTAATTATATAGTCATTAGCACTAATGTACTCAAAGAAATAATCCAATAACCTCAGATCCCCCCTCCGTACCATCAGCACGTCATCGATGTAATGTCCCTTAAAGACGACGTGCTGATGGAAGGGGTTAGTACCATAGATGTATTTTTGCTCCCAGCTACCCATAAAAATGTTTGAGCAACTAAGAGCAAAACGTGTACCTAAAGCAGTATCACAGGTTTGAATGTACTCTAATACTGCTGAAGAAACTGAAAATAGCTATGGTGAAGTATGAAGCTTATACATTCAAACTATAAATAGTCTATGTTTATCTATTATAATGGGATCATTGAGCAGACATGTATCCAGAGTCTCCAAACCCTTAAAGTGTTCAATTATGGTATATAAGAATTTTACATCACGTTACCCAATGGAAATAATTTTTCCATTTGATTTCATTTAAAAGTCTTAGAACATGTGTTGAGTCCTTAATATATGAATTTGGACTGGAAACATACTTTTGCAAAAAAAATCCACATAGTGAGAAATATTTGATGTTATGGAGTCTATTCATGATATAATTGGGAGTCCTGGGTGATTTTGTAAAGATTTATGTACTTTAGGAAGGTGATAATAATAAAAGTGATTAGCCATGGCATTTAAAATTTGCCCTTTGATCCTACTTTTGAATTCTCTGATAAACTAAGAAATGTATTGATAAAAGCTAAGGAGGAAAATATCTCAAATAATAAGGAATATGATTTATATATATATAATATATAAAAGCTAAAGAGGAAAATATCTCAATTAATAAGGAATATGATTTATATATATATATATATATATATATATATATATATAATATATATATAAATCATATTCCTTATTATTTGAGATATTTTCCTCCTTAGCTTTTATCAATACATTTCTTAGTTTATCAGAGAATTCAAAAGTAGGATCAAAGGGCAAAAGGTGATAGGAATAATTAGGCCACGCCTCCTTGAAGTGTCTCGAGATGTTCCCGGTGACGCACCTCACGCTGACAAGATCGTGCGAAGGGGCGTTAAGGGGTTGTCAGGCGCAGGATCTAAACACAAGTTAGCACTGACAGCAGAACAGCTGATTCATCTAGGACACCTGCAGTGCTAACTCCGCCCCATGATGATCAAGTAGTATGACAGTGATTATCATTCAGCGTGTGCTCCTTGTCTTGGATTGGCTCTACAATCAAGAGTCAATCATCTGCTTCTGCTGGGTACCTCTTATCCGCTTGGTTCACTGACCTTTATATGCTCAGCGATCCCTGCTCCAAACCGGCTGAGCATAGTAGTTCCTACCTAGTGACGAAGTTCAGTCCACAAGCTTTTGCTTGCCGTACCCTTTTCTGCTTGTCTTGCCTTGCGTTACCTTGTCGTGAATTCCAGCTACTTCAACCACAAACACCTACCCTACTTTCCGGACCTCTGCAACCCTCGACCTCGGCTTGGATATCTACCACTCTACCTTCTATTACCCTCGACCTCGTCTAAGACACCTCAACTACCCTCCAGTCTCCTACCATCGATCACGGTGAGTATATCTACTACCTTACCTCTCCAAACCCTGATCTTGCTACACGACGGCGAACCTGCACACCGGCCTCTCGGCGTCAGGTCAGTGTTTACTAATCCCCACCTCGGCCTCGCAGACCCGTCCTGTTTGAGGCGAGCACTCGTTACAGTGCCTCGTTAATATAATCTTCTTTATTTTGTACTATGATACCTCTGCCTTTTTTGGTTTCCTTTATAACTATTGTTTTCAGATTCAAAAGTTCATCTAATGCTTTTTTTAATAAATGTTTTTTTGGAACACATCTGATCAAATTCACTTTTGACTACATTATAAAAGGTATCTATAGCAGCAGTCTTCGAGCACACTGGATAGAAAGTTTAAGGCTTGTGTGTGTATGTGAAATAGTTTTACACACGAATCCTATATTTTCCACAGGTTAATAATCTACAAGATTTTCATTTCTTTTATAATCTACTGAACTGTTGTTTAAGCAGCAATTTTCAGGTAAATGTATTTAGATCAAGAAAACCATTGGGTCCGCAGGCCGGAGCAAAGGAAAGTCTTTTGCTGACAATTGTTTCTGCTCTTGTGTCCGAGTGATCGAAGATAGGTTATACATTCCTGCAGTATTCACTGACCTTCTATCATTGTTCTGTTCTGCCATCGTTTAACTCCTCCTCCTTCCCTCGTCTGGGATTTCTCTTGTTTTGACTCATTGGGGATGCTACCTGGATGTGCTCCCTCATACTTCTCTGTTCCCACGGATTTCCCCTCTCTACACAATGTTCTAAAAAAAGAGAATTTCTCCTAGCATTGAATTGTTCTTGCAGTGTCTCTAAGGGTTTAACTCGATTAGATGTTTCGGTGTTATCTCTTCTATCCCTAGGAGTATTGGTTGAATATCTCTCTGGTTTTTTTTTATAGAAAAGGTCATCGTGGTTTTACAGTTTGACACTCATTTTCTTTAATTTTATTAAAGTTTATTTCATTAAACCCTCTCCCATTGTAATTTGGGGTTCCATATTCCTCTCCACACTGTGATATAGTCTCTGTGTTTTAAATTTAGCAAACTTATTCCGATTTCTCTTCTTCTTTTGTTCATGGTCAATTTTATCTAGAAAAAACTTTCTCGTTTTAAATTAATTCATTTATTTTTCTGTTTTTTTTCTATTCTCTCCTTAAGTCTAAATCTAATTAAATGAATTCATCATTATCCTGTTTTGTTGTTATGTCTGTTTCTATCATTTTTATTTCCTTTTCTATATTCTTCATGGATTTATTCCCTTCATGTATTATCAAACTCATGAATTGGAAGGAACATTAATTCTGAAATCTATACCTTTCTTGAATAAAATGGTCACTATGCAGACCGAAAGCAGGTTCTTTTAAAAGTCTTAACCCCCCAGGCAATCTATTACAAGCAATATACTGTATTACTCTAGACTCGCTATTTCTCACCATAGCTTTGTCTCTTTTTGGTGAGAAGAATCTCTAGTTTATGAAAGATTGTTTTAAGATTATTCGCTGGGAAATATTAATTATACTCATAATCATCTGCAAAATACTCCTCTACATGTTGAACTCTACCAGCTCTGTTAAAAGCTGTGTATGCCATTTGATTGCTGCAGAAAACCACACTGAAATGTGGAAAACATTACAACGTATGTGAAGGGAAAGGGAGAAGTGCGCTGTGAAGCAGTGGCGTATAATCAAAATTGTGTATATCAATGTAGGAGATAATAATTATCCAATCAATGCAATCAACATCAACAAAACATAAAAAGCAAATATAAAGTGTACAAAAAAAAACATTATAACATATATAAAATCCATAAGTGTAAATTATTCCAATTGATATCAAAAGATGCATATATAAACATATGATACACTATTTGATAGTAGTATACACTTATGTGTATATAATAACCTCTTTTGGGCTTTGAAAACACATCTACTTTGTATTTTATAGTGGTAGGTTACCTTAAAAATGTAGGTTATATGGATCTTTGGATCAAAATGTGTATCATATATACATTCTCGTGGGTTCTCTCCCTAATCTCTCCTTAATTGTTCTGGAATCAACAATATTTGTAAATTTATATTGTAGATTGGACTTTTAAATCTCTATGGTTTTTATTCATTCATATTTATATGTGTATTTAATGTGGAACTGATTTTGTTTGTACATGTTTTTTAAGGCTGTACTTACCACATAGGTTATTGAGCGCCCCCAGCTGACTATTGTTTTCTATTTTTATAGAGAACCTAATATCAATATTAAATTAATTTTAATTATACTATTATAAACTATTTAGCAGCTATTTAAAATATTTATTTATATTGTTGTAATAGGTTTTGATATCTATAATTGTTTTGTACACAGTATAGTTACAAGGGGCCTATTCACAAATCAGTGATAAGTGGTTTTAAGAGCGATACATGCCCTTATAGCGCGATACTGCCTGTTCTGCTATTCACAAAGCAGTGATAACAGTGCAGTATTGCACTATAATGGCTTTTTATCACTCATAAACAGTCAGTGAAAAAAAAGTCATATGATAGGCTAAAAAATGGCAAATCCGCCGTTGTTTGCCAGTAACTGCTATTCACAAAGCAGTGATACGTTTATCATACTATAAAAGCTAACCATTTCTTTTCACCAGCTTAAGGCAATTTTTTATTGCCCATTGATTGCCAATGTATTTATGTATGCCCTTTTAGGGCTATACATACAAACAGTGACAACCAATGCTTTTTTTTGGCATATGCTTGCTTTTATTTCTTTTAAATGTATTTAGGTTCTTTGCTTTTAAATATTTATGCTATTTATTTTGGGTTTTGATTTTGAATGATGGGATTTTTTGTGGTCTTTTCAATTGTTTATTTCTGTTACTTTTTTGTTATTTGCTTTTTAATTGTGATTTATTTTTGGTCTTTTGCTTTTTAATAATGGTGTTTATTTGGAGTTTTCTTTTATTTATTAATTTTTTTAGGTGTTTTAATTGTTAATTCTGGTGTTTATTTAGTATTTGCTTAATTGATTGCTGGTAATTTTGTTGTGTTTACTTGTTTATTTGGTGATTGTTTTGATTGCATTGTGTATTGTTGGTGGTTGTTTATTTTTTTAGGTTGACCATTGACTGCCATAGTGTTAAATCATGCCCATATTATATGGGCATGATGTACCCACTGTGCCAATCAATTGGTTTATTGGCATTTGTAATGTGTTTATTTTTCTATGTAATGTGTTTTATTTTGGGCCTGTTTTTTTTTTTTTTTTAGCTTCACCATTTGTTGCTATAGTGTTAAATAACGCCCATACTATATGGGCATGATGTACCCACCGTACCAATAAATGGGTGGAGGATGGGTGTAGTTGCCTGGGGAGGGTGGTTAGGCCTCCTGGGTGGGTAGCGGGGGAGGGTGGGTTAACCTGGGGAGGGTGGGTTAATCCCTTAATTACTATAGTGGTTACTAACCGCTAAGATCATTAAGTGGTTAGGGCCCATTAGATTGTATTTTTTTATTGCATTGTTTCTAGCAACGGAGGATAAGGACGGTGATGAGGATGGCCTTCATCCTGGCAGGCTGGCAGGGGTAAGTGCAAGTTTTATTTACTTTATGCTGCTGGTTGATGTTTTATTTTTTATAGGCAAATGCACTATTATCCATATCTGGGTAATAGTAATTTTGCCCATTACTGTACTGTATGTATGGGGGAGGGATGTATTTATTTGAATATATGCATATTTTTGGGGGCACAAGATTGATACCGCAGGCCAGCGGGGACCACCCGAGGGCCCCCAGACACCAGCGGGGACCACCCAAGGGCCCCCAGACACCCGCTGGACCACCCGAGGGCACCCAGACACGTGCGGGACTACCCTGGTTATCATCCTGGAACCTGGAAGATATGCATCCCACTGTAATAAGAGCTGCAGTGATGCCAAATAAAGAATCCCTGATCTACTATACCCCTGCTGTGATAAGAGTCAGTGCGCATAGGGTATGGAAGTGCTTCAGTAAGGGTAGTCTCGGGTACTCCCTGAGCCCACTGAAGCTGGAGGCACTGTACCAAGAACCGAAGCTCATGCAAGAGACTAAAAGCCTGTCCTGTTTGCCGCTTGCCATCACGGCCACTCAGCTCTTCTGAACTAACTATGCCTCAGCACCACACTAACACAGTGATGCAGTCCCTCTCCTAGAGAGGGGGGGGGGGAGGAAACACGTGTTACATAAATAACATTATAAATACAAAGTATCTTCAATGCATTAATCATATTAATTAGTGGCACTGTGCTAACCACACTAGGTGATGTATAATGCTGCTACTACAGTAAGGTTGTTGACTGAACATATTTTAACCAAAATCAAACATGGTAGCGCTGTGAATTCTCTACACTGTCTATCAGCTTGTTATTTATGCATTTATGGAATTTCAGACCGGTTAATAGAACGAAGCAGGGATCTATAACAGGCAATTTCTCCTGCATCACTTTCTGATAATAACTCCCTGCTTGTGTTACAGTATATATGCTTTTTTAGCCCTCTTTGTTACTAGAGGATCTGTAATGCATTTCATAGCAGACTCCTCTGCTAGATGAGTGGTTATGTTTAGGGAGACTATAGGCCATGTTTATTAAGCAGGTCTTGTTCGTAAGAGCCCTTCTGTCCTGGAACAACCTTACACCCCATTCACTTGAAAGGGAAATGTCTTATGGAATATCACAGCTTAGTCAGCATGGCTCTATATAATGTAACCTTAACTTGCACTTTCAGATTCAATTTGATCTGCTATTTTGGAGGAGAGAGGGGGAAATTTGGTGTCTTAATATATCCTAGCTCAGACAGTTTCACATCTTTGTAAATGTCTGTTCCACTTAATGGAGATTCAGTTTCAGATCCACCAATCAGAGTCTCCTGATATTTTGAGATCATTTAAAAAATGGAATCCACCCCTAATCCCTCCCCCCCACCCCGCACTCATATTTTCCACGCATTTAACCATATACCCAGGCCAGTTTTTTGGGCTTATTTAGGCTTTTCAGTCTATTATATGTAGTCCTTGTAATTTGTAATGGTATTAAATGACCCGCACCCTTGTCCCAAAATTAGTAGAACCGTTGCACATTTGTAGGAAATGTCCCAACTCAGCTAATTGGGACTGCAACATATCCTGATCTTGGGGATAGCTCGCCTTTCATATCATTGTGACTGAGTTCACTAATAAGCGAGTGTGAACTGGAGATGCACCAAGGAGAGTGAGAGGACGACACAGAAAGAAAGACATGTTGTCCTCTATGTTTTCTCTATAAATACTTGTAGGTGCAGAAATAAAGTGTGTTAATCTCCCACAAACAACATCAACATTAACAAGAGTGTCTGTATCCTTGGTATGCAAGTTAGCAACTTTACTCCCCACCCAACACACAGCAAACACACCAGGTTTTTAGGAATTGTGTTGCTAGTCTTTTCCAGCAGTGAAAGGGTTGATCTGTTCCAGTGCTACATTTATTGGGAGTTTGTTCATCTTACTGAGCTGTGGATATGAAACCCAGTTTTCAATAAAAACACCAGGCTTTATTAGCAGAAGTGAGACTAAGTTAAAAATAAATTAAGGCGTAAAAAAAAAAAGCCTGTAACTCCGGCATATCAGAAGTCCAAATAGTAATGGAAAGTGGAGACATTTTTTAAACCCAGCATTAAATAACTAAGAGGTGGATAGAGGCCCATAGAGTTAGTAAACATGGCCCATAGAGTTCTGAACTGTATATAACCAGACTGAGTGCTCATTTGCATGTCATATCCCAGAATCCCTGGCTGCAGTGAAAGCATTGTATGCTAAGAGATAATGGTGAAAAGCAGGTTTTGCAGACCTGTCTGAGGTGAATGTGCTCACAAGTGATATTTTTATTTGCTGCACTCTGTATATAGTAACATACTGACAGGTTGAAAAAAGACACATCAGTCAAGGTCGGTTTTAGACTTTGTCCCCGGTGGCTGCGACTGCGTGTGCGACACACACAATGTACGGCCCTCTATGGGGCTGGCCCCAGTAGCTGCCTGCACACTGCGCGATGCGCGACTGCCTTTGCCAAAAGACAAGAATTTTGTCTTTTGGCGCGTCAGCCGAGCAATGGCCACATCACAGCAGCGGTTCAGCCAATGAGGGCGAACCAGCTGCGTGACATCATGGACACGCCCCCCAGTCGCGAGTGATCTGAAGTCAATCAGATCGCACGGTTGGGGGTGGGGAGCGGCGGGAAGCGCTGTGTCGTGCGCACTTCGCAAGCACTGTGGCCGTAGCCTTAGGCTGCGTCCATAGAACGTGGAGCCGCACGGACGCTGATGCTCACCTGATCAGGCATGAGCGATTTCATGCCCATGCATGCGAGCCAGCGTCCGCGATCGGGAGGCGGGGCAGTGATGTCGCTGGGCCAATCGCCTGCGACGCACCGACGTCAACGTCATGGCGCCGACATCACGGCGCCGTGGCGTTGACGCTACTTCGCGCTCATTGGATGTTTTCAGCCGACAGCGCGCTGAAAAACAGCTTGGCTGTCGGCTGAAAAATCCAATTCGTCAACACGTCTGCGGACGCTCGCATGAGCCCCCTCTAAAGACATCCTCATTGAGGATGCCGGGGCTCAGCACGGAGCGTCCGCACGGCTCAGCGCTGCTTGTCCTTCTATGGATGTGGCCTTAAGCTGAATGAAATATTGGGAGAGATAAATATATATATATATATTAATTTGGTCCTAGCATAAGAATACATAAGGGAAAAAAATCTACAACATTTGCCAATACAAGGTGTAACACGAGGCAAGCCTTTAATGGCAAATCTTTCACACATCAGCGGCACATTCAGAGGGTAGATCCTCAGAAGTCTGTTAAATACTTAACGATACGTTAACTGAAGTTAAAGTATTTTTAAGTGCTAATGGGGATATTCAAAGCTACTTAACGATGAGTTAAGTGCTATTTTCAGCCATAATGAGCCCTTGCATTACTATAATGGACGTTCGTGCTCATGATATGCAAGAGAGGTGTTTCTTCTAATAATTCATATCCTCGGAGCTCCGTTATAGGTAACGCAGGGATTTAACGTAACGTTATAGCAAAAGGTGGCGTTACTCACATCCAGACCCAGACATAAGACTATTACAGGTTCTGGATATGTGTAAGATCACAGTTAGGTATTATTATTTAACTATCATATTCGTTATTTACCAGATTTTTTTCCCTCTCCAGTCTTCTCTTTTTTTAAATGAATTAAACAACTATTTAGGGACCTGATAGAAGTAACGCCATCTTTGGGTAAAACAGCCTTAACAACATGTTATTTGAAGCTAACGCTAGCCAGTGCTACCCTGACATGGCGTGAAGTGTATGCGAATTAGATAACTAGCGACTGTTCTTGCATTTATTTAGCTTTGTGGATACCTTTTAAACCCAGGGAAACTACCGGACGTTACCTATTTATGTAACGTCACGTTAGTAGCCCAGATTTAATGGATTTCTGTGGATTTACAGCTAAGGGTCTATTTCCCACTCCGTAAAGACGAGTCAGTGGTAAACACTCATGAAAAGCATTAGGGGGAGTCATTAAATGAATTCTGCTGCTTAAAGGAGCAATCCAACCCCTTTTTTCCCCCTTAATTTATTAATACAGGTTTGAAGCAAGGGGTCTCCGAGCTGAACCCCATTAATTTCAGCTCTGGGGACGCCCTGCTTCTAGAGGTATTTACCTCCAAAGGGGATGAACTTTAGTTCAAAGAAACAGAAGCAGTTGTAATGACTTAATTTTGAGTTCCTGGTTTAGTGATATAAGGAACTCTGAGTTAAGAAAAAATCTTGCTTCCTATTTTTAACATTTCCTCTTTAGTTTCTTGTACTAATTGAGAGTTTACAGTCAGGGGCATCACATGAGGCAAAATATAATAACATGCATGGCTTACTCCTGCCTCGAGCTGGTTCCCTCCATTGAGAACCAAAGAACCACACCACACACCTTCTTGGGAGGATAAACCAGTCACAGTATATTAATATTATATATTATTAAACACAACATTTAACCAGACAAGTGATCCAGCCAGATTGCTCCGTTACCATTAACCAAGATCTCAATAAAATCCTCAGCTCATGCCCACATCACCACATGGCAAATACACCATACTGAAGGACACTTCCATTCTGGTCACCCAAGCCTTGAATGGCTCTCCTTCGTCAAACTTCCAATTACGAGGTCCAGCACCTTACCACAAGAAACCAATACTGACCGAGTCAACCCCCTCATGTTACACTACTCCCGCTACCACCAAGGTCATCTCACAACCTTAAACTGGACTTGCGAGCCATTACTAGCCTCACCACCTTCTCTAGGGCATCCTGTCATGCCAGGATCAAGATACCATTCCCAATATCCAATAGCTTAACCCCATCGTCCCTGAGCAAACCTTTAAGCTCAACTTCCAAATCAACGTGCCTCACTGCTATATCCCCTAGCTCCATCATGAAGGCTGCCATTGCCTTATTCACTTTCCTCTGTGACCTGTACACAGCCACACTACTCCTGGTCCCGCTCCACTTTGCCCTAGGCCTAGGGGACATCTCTTTATATACCACAAACAATGACTTTAAAGTGTAAAACCAACTGCAAAATGTCCCTCTGCAAATTCCACATCAGATCTACTGATTGGACCAGCACTAGAAACATTTTGCCCAAGTGCAACATCTTTATATCAGGAAGAGCCCTCGCCCTTCCCCTATACAATATCTCGAGTGGCAACTGGTCCCACCTCATACCCCTAATACCAGCTCATAAAATCCTGACCAAGTCCCCCCTGGCCTTCGTACTGCCCACTTCCCGCCCGATGAACGTACGAGTCACTGCTCAACCATACTGGGAAAAACACAGATAACATAAATCAAACACTAACATTCTTCACAATCTACACACTGCCTACCATAACTTTAAAATATAAGGCTGTCTCACATTTTAATCTGGTTTGTAACTGTTTCATACGCCCATAATATTTATTATCTTTAACTGTGCATGCAATGTCATGTATATAATGTATACCCTGTTCATTTATGTAACTGATTGTAACCATGTATTATTTGTTTTACTCTGTGCCCAGGACATACTTGAAAACGAGAGGTAACTCTCAATGTATTACTTCCTGATAAAATATTTTATAAATAAATAAATAAATAATAACCTCTAAAACGCCCGATGACCATCTGCCGATTTCCTTAATTGATGCCTCCCGTAGTCTCAACCAGGCGGTTTCTGACGCCACCTCAATTTTAAACGAGTGGGAATGAATTCTTAAGTCCCCAACCCCTCCTTTTTCTGCATATCTCTGTACAACCCTCACAAATTGAAAATGGGACAACAGAGAACGGTCCTCATGCAGCAAAAAGGAAGGGGCACCAGCCTTGGTCTACACTGTTAGTACTCTCTCATCTGCCATACTGGACAGATCACGTTGCCCTCTAACCTTCGCAGGGAGATCCACTTATCTACTCCCGCCTGATCCATCTTCGATCTCCTAATTGTAAAACGCATATACCTGACATCCCATATCACATCATCATTCTGTAACTGACCAACACTTTCTTATATGCCCTCGCTAAATCGCTAAGGTGCATGGCCCCCAAAAAGGCCAGGAAAAAGGCCAGCCTAAATAGCCTCACCTCATACCTGGAGAAACACACTACCTGTCGACACTATCTTTTCCAGCATGACAAAATCGGGGCTCGCTCATCCCTGGTTCTGGCTACTGTCTTCCAACCTGTCACCACCTTACAAATCACGAAATCCTTTGCAAAATCCCTTTTTCCTTCCAACTTTAAGGAAAATGAGACCCCTGCCATAAACTTCTCCACTGCCAAAGTTGAACACCCCCAACTCCAGCTTTCTTTTTTTTTGTTTCAAATTTTTTTATTAGGCATTGATACAGTACACATTGTTACAGAAATATCTTGGCCTAATACAGGGTTTTTCTTTTTGTTGTTGTTGTCAGGGAAAGTCTCAACGCTCTCCCGACCCTGCTCCTTGGGTCGACAAGGTTAGCGTGAGGGTGGAAACAGAAAGAGAGAGGGGGGTAAAGAGAAAGGGGGGGGGGGAATTCCATCCTCCTCAGTTTCCAATGATGGGTTTCTCTCTTGTCTTTTCTACTGCACCCTAGAGGTAGGTAAGATTTAATCTGTTGTTCGGGTCAACCATGGTTCCCATATCTTGTAGAAGGATACCGTAGTCCTTTTCAGAAATGATGATAATTTATCCATTTCCATCACCTCTTGTATCCTTTTTTTTTACTGTTTGCTTATAGGGGGAAGACACCTTCTTCCATGAGGCAGCCACCGCACATCTGGCCGCCGTGAGAATGAAGGAGATTAATTTTCCTGTTGGTCGGTCAAGTTTCTCTATTGGCCTGGCCAACAAGTAGGTCAGCGGGTCAATGGGTATTATGAGGTCTGTGACCTCTTTTATTATATTTTGTATGGTTCCCCAATATTTCTGAATTTCCGGGCATGACCACCAGATATGGGCCATGTCACCCTTTTGACCGCAGCCTCTCCAGCATAGATCGGAGGCCAGAGGGTAGATTTGATTTATTCTGACTGGCAACTCCAGCTTTCTTAATAACAAGTTCAGAAACCTATCCCTAATGGTCTCTCCTTTCACTGCCCCTGCTCCCCTTTCCTTAAACTTCTCCACTGTAACGGAGTGCTCACCACAAACAAGGTGTGACCGCGGGGCCGAGGTGGGGATTGATATACACCAACCTCCAGCCATGAGGATGTGTCTGGAGTGTAGATTGGTTGAGGTAGCCGGGTCGGGGGTTGGAGAGGTCAGAATAGTCAAAGGTACTTGCTGAGGTCAGGGTTAGAAAGGTGCGGATCATTGTGGGTACTTTGCTGTGGTCGGGATTGGAGAGGTTTGAATCGTCGTTGGTAAGCCGGGGTCCGGAGTACAGAAGAGCGGAGTCCAGATGAAAGCCAAGGTCAGACAAGGATCTTTCGGACCTCCTCTCCTGCAATCATTGATCAACGCGGATACAAAGGGGGATGAGTTCTTCGAGATCGGTAGGACATTCATGTGCAGCGACCTCGTCCTTTAAAATCTCAGAGAGACCTTCCCAGAAGGCAGCTGACAACGCATCGTTATTCCATCCGGTCTCTGCGGCAATAGTGCGGAAATCCAGAGCGTATCTAGTGACGGATCGATTTCCCTGGGAAATGTGTTAAAGGGAAGATGCAGCAGTTACCTTGCGACCAGGCATGTCGAAGACTCTGCGGAATTCCCGGGTGAATTGTCCGATATCCTGAGTAAGGTCCGATATCTGTTCCCAGATGGGAGAAGCCCAGGCCAGGGCATCGTCGGTGAGTAGCGAAATAATATAGGCCACCTTGGATTTTTGAGAAATAAATCGAGAAGGGATTCATTCGAACTGGATGAAACATTGATTCAAAAAGACCCAGCACTCATGGGGGTCGCCACCATAATGATTGGATGTAGGAAGTCGGGGTTCTGATGTCAAGGTCATGGGCATAGAAGTTAGGGTTGCAGCAGAAGTCCCCGAAAGGACAGGTCTAGAAAGAAGGGCTTGTGCCCGGTCGGTAAGAAACAGGAGGTTCTGTTGCACTAAGTCCATGCGTCGGTCATTTTCTTCAAAGTATTTCTCAATTTTGGAGAACATGCTGGCATTCATGCTCAAGACTCGCCCCACCTCAGCGGGGTCCATGTTTGTGGGGCCGAGCATACTATAACGGAGTGCTCACCACAAACAAGGCGTGACCGCGGGGCCGAGGTGGGGATTGATATACACCAATCTCCAGCCATGAGGACGCGTCTGGAGTGTAGACGGGTCGGGGTTGAAGAGGTCAGAATAGTCAAATGTACTTGTTTAGGTCGGGGTTGGAGAGGTGCGGATCGTTGTAGGTACTTTGCCATGGTAGGGATTGGAGAGGTGCGGATCGTCGTTGGTAAGCCGGGGTCAGGAGTACAGAAGATTGGAGTCCAGATGAAAGCCACGGTCAGACAAGGAGGAAAGCTAGGAACCAGAATTGCAAGATAGGACAAGGAGGCTGGAATCGCAGTGAACACTTCGCACACAGAACTTTCTATGCTCAGCCGATTTGCCCAAGGACAGGCTGAGAATATATAGGGAGGAAGATCCAATGAGGAGCAGGCTGAGAGGATACCTCAGTAAGCCTGCCTGTGGTTAGCTGTCCGGATAGGAGAGACAGGTGTGGGGAGTAACCCAGATGAAGAAAGGTGATGCAACACGTGTGCGCACTGCGCTCTGGTGACGTCACAGCGCGAGCATAATCTGGAGGCGGGACTAGTTGGTGCTCTATTTACAGAAGCACGGGATACGCGCACACCCCTAAGATGACTGCTGATACTGGCAGGGGTGAGTGGAGCGTCACAAGCGGAGGAAGTAGCGGGGCACCTGATTGTGGGTTGGGGTATGTGGCGAACACGCCGGGCGCATCGCGGAACATGGATCCTGACATTCCCTAACCAGTTCTGCCATTCTTTCCATGCTTTAGTGTAGCAGATAACGTACCCAAGGCTACTGATGCCCGCACCAACTCCATTATTCCTATTCTGCCTCCTGCCATGGCCTCCGCGGAACCGAGCTCCCGGAAAACTGAAAATGAGAGAGAGCATCTGATTCTCTGTTTTCTAACCCCGGGACATGGTTTGCTTTGAACCATATATTATGGTCCAAAATTTCAAGACCAACAACCTAAGCAACCTGACCACTTGGGAAGATGCCGATATCCCTTTCACAGCCGTAAGCACCCCCATATATCTGAAGATTACCTCCCTGTTAGCCAGTTCTGTCTCCAAGAGATCCACTGCCATCACCAGAGAGCACTGCTGCAGGAATGTCAGGTTCCCCATAAACCTTGCTGTGCCCAATCTGCCAGCGAATGCTCCGCACACTGCCCTAAAAGAATGCTCCTGATGCTTCCATCAAAAACTCTATCTGCCAGCTTTCCATTACCCCCTGTAATGCTAGAATCCTGACATTGTATCGTCCCAAAAAGACATTCCGTACCCTAAGGTCTCCTTTCACATTCCTTGACAACCTGGTGAAATGATTTCAATAGAAAGGAAAAAACCCTGGTTACTGCGGGTTTCTGCTTAGAAAATTTATTTGTGAGCCAAAGATGTATGATACAGTACATCTTTGGCTCACAAATAAATTTTCTAAGCAGAAATCCGCAGTGCCCAGGTTTTTTCCTTTCTATTCGATATTGGAGTACCTCACAGAGATTCCTGAACCAGGAGCACCGGTATTTATATTTGCTATTTGGGGAGTGCAGCATTACTCTACAATTTGCAGTGATTTCACTCCCACCTTCGCAAATACCAAGCACCACCCAAAGACTCTACCCATAGGAAGGATCAAACCGCCTCAATATAGCCTTCTTTAAACTAATAAATTACCTCACCAGGGGCCTCAGCTCAGCCATCTTCCTGGGTGGAAGATGATACTCCATTTTCACTGTATAATCTTAATTCCCAGGAAGCTGATGCATACCGATGGGTTTTCCAACTCCTCTTTTGCCAACGGCACAGCAAAGTGGCCCATGAACAACTGGAACTCCAGCATTAATCTCCCGCATACATTGGAACGGGCTCGTCCCACAAATAAAAAATCATGCAGATAGTGAAGGACGCCCCCAACCCCAACGCTAGCCACATCCCTCAATGCCCATTCCAAAAATGGTCTGAACATATGAAAATAAAAACATGAGCTACAACATACCAATGGAAGGCAGAGATACAATAATACCTCATCCCGCCCTCCGCCCCCCCAGAATGCCCCCTAAAAGATGAAAGCACGCCAGATTCACGGGCAGTAACCGGTAGGCTGACTCTATTTCGGCTTTTGCCATTAATGTCCCCAGGCCTGCTTCCTTTACCAGTTCCTTGGCCCTGTCAAATGACGCATACTGAACACCACTGAATTTATTAATCCTATTGTTTACTGATAACCCATCCGCGTATAACAGGTGATGAATAATAATTATAAATACATTTATGAAGTGCTTTTCTCCCAATTGGGCTCAAAGCGCTTCACAGTTATAAAAAGCTGAGCCACAGTGCCATCTCATCAAGATTACAGGCATCCTCACTCTTTGCCCCAGCATCTCCCTTGCTTCCTTCTTAATGCATTTGTACGCTTGGTGGCTATCCCTGCAGCTGCTGCACTCATGCATTGTCACGGATGCTCACTATAACCTGGACTAGACCACGGGGCCAAGGTGGGGATGTATGTAACCGCTGCCCTACAACCACGGGGCCAGGTCTGGATAGCAGAGTCAGGGATGTGTAGCCGAGTCAGGGTAGGAGAGTGTAGGTAGATTGTGGTACTTGCTTGTGGTCTGGGGGTTGGAGAGAGTAGAATAGTTGAGTCCGTAAGCAGTGGTCGTGGAGTGGAGAGAGTAGGAATTCAATTACAAGCTGAAGTCCAGGGATACAGAAGAGATGGGTCAGGTAAACACAGAGGTCACAACAGAGATCAAGACAGGTTCCAGATATAGGCAAACTCAGGCTGCAATGAGCACGGTGCATAAACAACAGTCTATGCTCAGCATCAAGACAGAGGACTGGGTGGATATAAGTAGGGAGATGAACCAATGAAGAGGAGGCAGGGGGTAGTGTACTAGCAGTAAATAGAGAGCTGATAAGATGCAGTTACCTTAGATCTAAGTGTGACACAGCTGAGGATGGTCTCATCATTGAGTCTAGAATGACATGCATGCGCAGGGAGTGCGTGGCGTACAGGGAGCGTGCGGGGAGCGTGTGGTGTGCGGGGAGCACGCGGTGGGTGCACCACCGCCAGGTTACGCTCCCTGCTGCAGTCGCAGGCGTGCACCTGCAGGATCATCTGGTTTGCGTGCATGCGCGCAGACGGGATTCGGCGCGCCCCTCTGGATGATCTGCGTGACGCACCATGCGCGATCCTGACATGCAGAAAGCAACAACCCTACCCCACTTACACTGTCTCACATTAGATTTCCAGCATATCTGCATGGCCCTGGCGATGCTAGAGTACTGTGAACTACCGGCCCTGTCTGAAAGAGGGCCATCTTCTGTGACATAATTTGCAAAATTCACAGGTCTATGTCCACATCCCACCTCAAATGTTTGCCAACTGACATTTTCTGCCTAAAATCCTAACCCAATTCCCCATAAAACTTACAGGCCTCCCAAATACTTGGAAAGAGGCGAACAATGCTCTGGCTTCTTTTCTCCAATTATACTAGCCAATATTGCAAAGGCCAGCAACCAGTTGCCAAATGACTTAGGAAGCTGCATCCTCTCCTTTTATGCCTCCTCCTCCTTAGCATCCTTGTTTACTGACTTTGCCGTCTCTTTATAAGGCAATAATGTCAGCAAATCCACATATTTCCTTCTATACCCGCTCTTTAACCACTTCAATTAAATGCAGGCCCAGGGGCTTGTCAAACACAGGTAAGTGTCCCTAAAATTAGCATCTTCAACCTTCTTCTACCTTCTTTTTCTTTCCCTTCGCAGCTGTCATTATGCCCCCAGAGGCCTCTTCAGTCCCCACCACTGGACGCCCAATGCTCCACCCTCAGATTCACCAGTCACCAATCCCCATGCCACGAATAAGCTAATTGATTAAACGAATATAGGTATAGTGAAATGTACTTGCTTAAATGGAGACTGCTCTTATAGTGATAAATCCTTTACCTTAATGCAATAGATAAGTAGTGCAAACATTAACACAAATACTGTGACCTAATACAAAAATTACATAAACAACAATAAAGTGTCCACATATATGAAAGGCCAAGAAAAAATAAATATATACCGGTCAATGCCCCCCCGCCGAGACTCCTTACTCACCTTCGAACACTCAGCCCAGCCACTCTAGACCGTACCAGGTCGCCTCTTCCTGCAGTTGTCTCCTCTGGGCCATTCAACCTCGTACTTCTTCCTCCAATGATTTGCTGCCATGCCTAGGCCTCAGGAAACACGATCCAGCATACACCAGACAGGGAACTTCACTTCAGATGTATCTTTGTTGAAAAGAGAGAGGTTAGATCCATTCCCCCATTGTTAAATATCGTTCTAACCACCCACCATCAATCCTAACCTCACAGCTCCTTAGGGGAAGGGCACTACAGTCTTAAGCCATGCCTCCGCTCCCTCTAGAGGTTCAGGGCTTTCTGAACAATGCGTTGCAGATCCTTTAAGTACTAAGGTAAGCTAATTGATTAAACGAATATAGGTATAGTGAAATATACTTGCTTAAATGGAGACTGCTCTTATAGTGATAAATCCTTTACCCCTTAATGCAATAGATAAGTAGTGCAAACATTAACACAAATACTGTGACCTAATACAAAAATTACATAAACAACAATAAAGTGTCCACATATATGAAAGGCCAAGAAAAAATAAATATATAAATATTTTTTAAAAAGTGATAGTGTCCAAAAAACAAATCACAGCAGAATGATATACAGTACATACACACTGATGTTCAGTGTACTCACCGTACACACATAACCACATAACTCAATGATACACAGAAAGAAACATAGATATTACAATAGAATTTGATGGCAGATAAGAGCCACTCAGCCCACTTATTCCAGACCCTATTAAATCCTTGGTTTTGTTCCATACAGTACAGGCATACCCCGGTTTAAGGACACTCACTTTAAGTACACTCGCGAGTAAGTACATATCGCTCAATAGGCAAAGGGCAGCTCACGCATGCGCCTGTCAGCACGTCCTGAACAGCAATACCGGCTCCCTACCTGTACCGAAGCTGTGCGCAAGCGGGGAGACTATAGAACCTGTTACACATGGGTTATTTATATTAGTTATGCACGTGTATGACGATTGCTGTACAGTACATGCATTGTAATGTGAAAAAAAGGCAGTGTTTCACTTTAGGTACATTTTCGCTTTACATACATGCTCCGGTCCCATTGCGTACGTTAATGCGGGGTATGCCTGTATGTAGCCATGGCTGGTTCTGGCTATTCCTCTGCCCTCCCTAACACGTAAGTCCTGGTAGATGCAAGCAGTGTTAGGCTCATCTTGTGTTTACCCGTTCCTTGATTGGCAGGAGTGGAGCTGGGACTTGGTCTGTGTGTTGCCCAATCGTGGGTACGGACCTGGTGCCCTCCCCTTCTGCTCTAAGGAAGAGGCACATCTAAATTGTAGTGAGTCTAGTCTAGTTCTCCCCAGTGTCTTGAGTGGGTGTGCAGCTCTGACTGAATACTGGGAGTTGTAAGCTGTGTGTCACCCTGCGGGGTGAGACTGTGTGATTAGTCCCACTGTGTGTATCTCTCCCTTCCTTGTCCTTTTCCCCACACCACCTATTATTAGGGTCCATTTCTGTATTACCCGCTTGTGTAACATTTCTCCAAGTATATTGTTACCTTGTGCTTGCATTAAATTTTCAATTTTTTGGCATACTCCCTGTTTGTTAGAGTCAGTGAGGGCTGGAACACTTGCTGGTGTTTTGTTATTGGTTTAGTGGGATTCCAGATATAGGCAAACTCAGGCTGCAATGAGCACGGTGCATAAACAACAGTCTATGCTCAGCATCAAGACAGAGGACTAGGTGGATATAAGTAGGGAGATGAACCAATGAAGAGGAGGCAGGGGGGAGTGTACTAGCAGTAAATAGAGAGCTGATAAGATGCAGTTACCTTAGATCCAAGTGTGACACAGCTGAGGATGGTCTCATCATTGATTCTAGAATGACATGCATGCGCAGGGAGTGCATGGCGTACAGGGAGCGTGCGGGGAGCGTGTGGTGTGCGGGGAGCACGCGGTGGGCGCACCACCGCCAGGTTACGCTCCTTGCTGCAGTCGTAGGCGTGCACCTGGAGGATCGTCTGTTTTGCGTGCATGCGCGCAGATGGGATTCGGCGCGCCCCTCTGGATGATCTGCGTGACGCACCATGCGCGATCCTGACATGCATAAAGCAACAACCCTACCCCACTTACACTGTCCCTCATTAGATTTCCAGCATATCTGCTTGGAAATCTAAGTTGGATTTTGATCCTCCTTGTTCCTTTTGCATCCTGCATACAGTCGGTTGATTACCTTTTTGAGAGCGCTGTCTATCGCTTTTGTTTTCTATACATGGGAAGAAGGTTTGTCAATGCCAGAGCATGACACATACATTTGTTAGCATGGTAACTTTTACACTACACTTGGCTCTGGGGAGGGCTCCATTTTAACCTCCTGCACACTTAATATTTCAAATGTTTCTATCTCCTAAATAGAGCATCACATTTGAAAAAACAAAAACAACGTTTGAAAGAGCAAGAAGGGATCTATTTAAGCAGCAGAAAAATTAAATGGCAAAAAAAATGTCAACCAGTGTGGACTGCTGCTTTAAAAAAAATGGAAAGTGATTGTACAATTCATATTGTTAATGACATCTGTGAACCTTCAGCAACAAAATAATGCTTGTTTCTGTGTGTGTGTGTGTGTGTGTGTGTGTGTATGTGTATGAGTGCCTGCCTGTGTGTGTGTGTGTGCATGAGTGTGTGTATGTGTGCATGAGTGTCAGCGTGTGAGCCCGCAGCATCTCCCGAGCCCGAGGAGGGGGGGGGGGGGTAGCGGGTCCCTCCGCTTAAACCACGCCCTCCCACTCCGGCTCCCGCTCCCTACAGACCGCATATCGCGGTCTGTGTATGTCAGCACCCCGCCTGTCTGCAGTGCGGGCGCGCTGACTGAGGGAGCGGGGCCTTAGCCTAACACTGATTACTGTAGTTTCCTCTTTAGGCTTTAATGTGATCACCCTCATAACATTTCTTACCAGAGGAGCCTGCAGTGCATTGAAGGAGTTAAATGCCGAAAACACTCTCTTACATGCATCAAATATACCCATACTTATGAAACAGGATGACCCTGCAGACAAGAAGAGATATAAATCATGTTAAAGATTTATTGGGATTAGTAGGATTATATTACATTAGTAACATTACTGTCATATTATTTTTGCTGTGGTCAGTTTATGAGAGAAAGCATTAAGGCTGCCTTGCAAGTTTCTACCCTCATAAAGGATTCTTTCACAAACCTTGTGCTGTTTTTGGAGATGTGTAGCCATTTTGCTGGTTACCCTCTAACAAACCAACATGAGAGGGAGTTATACATTAAATTGTAATGTACATAACTTTACGAACCTGGCAGGTCTCTTCCTCGTGTAAAAATGAAGAAACCTGTGAGATTTAGTAAGCTCTGTACACTTTACATTTACCCCCAGAATACTGGATGATACTAAATGGTCCATCAAGCCCAGTATTCTGCTTTCCATTGGGGCAAGTGCTGGAAGCCTCAGTGTGAGTTCATTGCTCATTCCCTTCCTTCCACAGATATGTCCATTCTGCTAGTAACCATCAATGGACCCCCTCTCCATGAATGGATCTCGGTTTTAATAATAGACCACAGTTTTAAGTAAATTACGAGGAAACTTCATAGTGCTACTTTAAAGAAAATACTCTTCCACAATATTTTATTTGGACAAATCAGGTGACTCAAATGTTATAATTAAATCTACTTTCTCTGCATGTGTCTAACTTTTGCATGAAAGTTTGTAGGTGCTCTCCTTTCATTCTCATAAGAAACGTGAGACAGAGATACTTGATCTCAGACATTTTATTGAGTGTTATCTAAACAAGATGTGCTTATTTTTCTGAACAGCAAACCCCAAGATAGCATATAAGATCAGAAGTGGCCTTACATTGATCTGTATCTCTCACAGAATAAAAAACGATCAGGAGTGGGTCAATCTTTGAAACGCAAGTCACACACTTGGCCGCTTGATGCAAGCAATGTGGTTTCCTTTATGTACAATATGTTTAACCCTTTGGCTACTGTAGAGGCCAGCATCCCATCTATATATGCATTGCAGGCCCTTTCAGCACTGATTGGGTTTAATCAGTCCAATAACATGTACACAAGGCCTTTGTGTCATTAGGAAGGGATAGACACGAGAGTACATGTTTCAAATGACAATAGTGCCTTGTTACAATAAAATGTACATAGAGTGACATTTTCATCTTGTGTCTCTAATGAATACTGCAGTTTTCCTCCTGTAATACCCGCATGCTCCAACTTCCAATTTGGGGATTTTCATTCAAAGGAGTTAGAGAAGAGTTAGCCAATTGATATATTATATCAGGATGTATTATATTCTGCATGTGGAACAGTAGCTTTTTCTGTTTTCTTAGTGTCAAACACCTCTGTCAGATCTGACATGGCATGATATCCACTAACTAACAACAGGCATTTCATGTAAGACACAAGATTAACAAGCTTTTTGCATTTGGCACAAAACCAAGCAAATATATTATTTGGTGTTTATCTAGACATGGATTTGAGGGACTTCAAATATTGTTCATGTGGGCATGTTTTTCAAAGTTTACCAGCTGCAAAAGTTGTTAAAAGCACAGCACCAGATTTAGCAAAACATCCCATTGAGCGTAATGTTTCATGGATATATCTGGTGCTATTTTCCTACACCAGCATTACTCCAGTTTTGTGGTCAGGAGACTTTAATACACACACACACACACACACACACACACACACACACACACACACATATTTCATTTTTTTGTTGTTGTCTCTTCACTTGTGGGTTAGTGCACTGTATATACAGTATGTCCTCACTATTCCCCATGACTGTATACCACGCTGATGAAGGTCCCATAGTGGACTGAAACATTGTTTGTTTTGTTTTGACTACAATAACACACTTTAGAGCATTTGCTCTGCAGTGCTGTGTCTTAATAATCAGACTCTTGTTTGGGTAAAGTATCCATTATATATATATATATATCATTCTATCCCACTGCCCACTGTACCACGGACTGCCTCTGGTATTGCTTAGAGACTTCTCCGATCAGCCCCTGCATTGCGGGGTCACGGACCACAATCCTCACATCCGGATTGCACTCACAGTGAGGAGGACTTCCGGGTCACCACGTGGAGACCTTTCCTGTATCCCCTGCTGGATGTCGGTTCGGAGGAGCTGATACTACATAGACTGAGAGAAGGCACGCAACACAGGCACATCGTGGGCGGTTGGCGATTGAGTATACTCAATATATGCTTTTATTTATCCTTTGTTTGTGAGTTCGCATTTGTTGGTTCATTTATTTTTATTAAATTTTATTTTTTTTCATGCTGCACTAGGATCGGGCGCTTTCTTTTCTTGTTGTTCATATATATATATATATATATATATATATATATATATATATATATATATATATATATACATGTAGAGGTATCAGTACCGTGTTAGCCGAGCTTCAATAATCAAAAAATAAATAGATGATACCGTTCTGTGGCTAACGAAATGCTTTTATTTGTGCGAGCTTTCGAGATACACTGATCTCTTCTTCCGGCGATGTTACAATGAATGAAGCAAGGATAACTTAAAAACAGTGTCTCTTGGAATGTTATCTGTGCTGTTCCTTCCCCCGTGTGGATGTGTTTTATGGCTAGAGGTGTCAAAGGGTAACTGAAAGCAAGTGAAGAAAGAGTGTGTATGTGTATGTGTATCAGTATTCACACTGATACACATACACACTCTTTCTTCACTTGCTTTCAGTTACCCTTTGACACCTCTAGCCATAAAACACATCCACACGGGGGAAGGAACAGCACAGATAACATTCCAAGAGACACTGTTTTTAAGTTATCCTTGCTTCATTCATTGTAACATCGCCGGAAGAAGAGATCAGTGTATCTCGAAAGCTCGCACAAATAAAAGCATTTCGTTAGCCACAGAACGGTATCATCTATTTATTTTTTGATTATATATATATATATATATATATATATATATATATATATATATATAAAGTGAATCTTTCTCTTTTTATATTGTGTATGTTTTTGGTAATCACAATTAGTACAATGACTTATTGACTGCATGAACTAAATTGGATCCCATTGCTAAATATTTAAAGTCCTGCTAATTAGGGTCTCTTTGTACCACTCCAGAATGAATATATATGTTTATTTCTTCATGAATGGAATGAGAAGCAAATGACTGGAAATAGATATTTCTGTTTTTTCATGTCATTGGCAAATATGTCCATACATTGTAGAATGCTGTAGCTGTCATCTTTTCCGGCATTTCATGACGTGAGTACAAATCTTAGTCTTGGGATATTTCATCCAACGTGTGCTCATCATTACCACTTTTAGTCAGCGCAGCCCTGCGTAGGATGTATGTCTTTAAAATTTGGATGTACGTGTCTTTAAACTTCTTTATTTTGAATGCGTAGATGATTGGGTTCATGGCAGAGTTGGCATGGGACAGTAATATAGCAAAAAAAAATGTGGGTCGTAATGCTTTGAGTTTTTCAGCATCTGGGACGAAATAGAGTATGCAGTTTAAAGTGGACAGGGGCAGCCAGCTCAGGGCAAACAGAAGCAGGACCAAGGATAGTGACTTAGCAGTTTTGTACTCCTTGCCGTAGAATAACCCTCTGCCTGTGGAGTTGGAGCTATTCTGCTTCAACTGTTTTCTTATAAGGTAGAAAATCTCAGTGTACAAAGCCAGCATGATCACCAGTGGGAGAAGAACCCATCCGAAGATGTTAAAGTAGACCATATAGTCCATCCTCATGACACTGAGAAATTTACAGCTCAGGTAGTTCCGGTCTTCTTTGTCAAGGCTGGATCTGTTGTTCCAACCAAACATTGGCACTAAGCCCACTAAAAAAGACACAATCCATGTAATTCCGATGGATAAACAAATTCTTCTTGATGTGATCACCGTCCTGTACCTGCAGGAGCAATGACAGATTCCTGTAATTTTTAAGTAACACCAAACTTTGACCACATACTGTTCAAAATCTTATATTTTCTAACATGGCAAGGAAAAGCTATTTAGACTCCCCTTTCCTAAGAAAAACAAAACATAGAATTTGATGGCAGATAAGAACCACTTGGCCCACCCAGTTCACCCATTTTCCTATCTATTGGAAAACCTCAAATTCTATTTTAACCTTTGGTTTCTTTCGTATTTAGATGCCTAATGTCTATCACAAACGGTTTTGAATTCCATTACTGTATCAGCCTCTACCATCTCTGTTGGGAGGCTATACCATGAGTCCACCACCCTTTCTATAAAGTTTACTTACTTACTTAGAAAGATTCCCACAGAATTTATGCTTAGAAAGCAGAAAGGGAAAGAAACATTCTGAAATAAATCCATTTTTATTTCAATAAAAAGTTAAACTGTGGGTCTGTCAATAACAATACTCGGCATACCCCATCACACTTTGACCACTGCCTGTCCCCCAATATCATCATACAGTACTTCAATCGCTGGAACCAAATGGGAGAGATATTTAAATTGATACCTAGAATAATTTTATGGGGCCAGCTAGAAATGAAGATAACAAATTAACTTTTTATATAATCAATTGATAATTCTTACTTATCTTGTGCATACACTCGATTAACTGTGTGTGTGTGTATGTATGTATATATATATATATATATATATATATATATATATATATATATATATATATATGTATATATACATATAATAGGACGATGCTTATTATTTAAACTGGAGGCGTGGGGCTCCTGCTCTCCTCTCTCTGCCGTTACCGTACCTTTCCTATTACTCCATCTCTTGCTTTTCCCTCTTTTGAGGCTCACACTGTCCAGATCTTCTCTCCTCTCCCTGTCCATGTGGCAGTCATCTATCGCCCACCTACCTCTACTCATCCCCCTTCTGCCTTTCTCTCTCACTTTAAATCCTGGCTCACTTTCTTTCTCTCCTCAGACTCCCCTGTTCTTCTCCTTGGGGACTTCAATTGCCACATTAATGACCCCTCTCTCCCTTGGGCTTCTCGCTTTCTTTCTCTAACCTCTTCTTTTGGCCTTCAACAGTGGACTGCAGCCAGCACCCACAAGGATGGCCACTACTTAGACCTGGTTTTCACTAAAAACTTCTCTCTCTCCGATTTCTCCATTTCCCCTTTTCCTCTCTCTGACCATCATCTCATCTCATTCTCTCTATCTCGCTTCTCCCCTTCTCCACCTCCATCTACCCCCCGGTTCTGCAGAAACCTGCGCTCTCTTCACTTACCTGACTTTGAGTCCACTTTACGCTCCTCCCTTTCCTCTCTCAGCTCTGCTACAGACCCTGACAACCTGGTCAGGAACTACAACTCTGCATTGTCCTCCTCTCTTGATCTACATGTCCCACTTTCTCTCTGCCGCACTCACCCTTCTAACCCTAGACCCTGGCTAAATTCCCACACGCGCATGCTGCGTTCCTCCACTTGTTCCTCTGAACGCCTCTGGCGGAAGTCTCACACTCTCGCAGACTTCCTTCACTACAAATTTATGATATCCTGTTTCAACTCTGCCCTCTCGCAAGCTAAACAAGCCTACTTTTCTTCACTATGCACAAGTCTAACCCACGCCGACTGTTCTCTGTCTTTGATACTCTACTCAAACCACCCTCAGCTGCCTCTCCTTCCTCCATCTCCGCTCAGGACTTTGCTGACTATTTTAAGGAAAAGGTGGAATCCATACGTCAGAACATCCCACCTGTTTTTTCCTCCCATCCTACACCTCTTCCTAACTCTCCTCCTGCCTTCCTTGACTCTTTTTCCACTGTCTCAGAGGAGGATGTGTCGCTGTTGATTGCCTCTTCTCCCTCTACCACTTGCCCTCTTGACCCCATTCCCTCCCATCTCCTAAAACCTCTTGCTCCTACTATAATCCCTACACTCACACACATTTTTAACTCCTCCCTCTGCTCTGGAACCTTTCCATCCTCTTTCAAACATGCAACAGTTATACCATTACTCAAAAACAGCAAGCTTGACCCTACCTGTCTTTCTAACTATCAACCTGTCTCCCTCCTGCCTTTTGCCTCTAAACTCCTTGAACGTCTTGTATTCTCTCGCTTGCTCCATTTTCTCAACACCTATTCTCTCCTAGACCCTCTACAATCTGGCTTCCACACTGCTCACTCCACGGAAACAGCCCTCACTAAAATAACTGACGACCTCCATGCTGCCAAAGAGAGAGGTCATTACACTCTGCTCATACTACTCAACCTCTCTGCAGCATTTGACACCGTGGACCACCCTCTTCTCCTTCACATTCACATTCTCCATACTCTTGGTATTCGGAACAAAGCTCTATCCTGGATCTCATCCAACCTCTCCCATCGTACTTTCAGTGTCTCTTCTGCTTACACCTCCTCTATTGATCTCTCTGTGGGGATACCCCAGGGATCTGTCATGGGTCTCTTCTCTTTTCTCTGTACACACTCTCTCTAGGTGACCTAATAACATCTTTTGGGTTTAATTATCACCTCTATGCTGACGACACACAAATATACTTTTCAACAACCGACCTTACACCTGCTGTACAAACCAAAGTTTCTGAATGTCTCTCTGCTATATCATCCTGGATGGCCCTCCGCCGCCTTAAACTCAACATGGCTAAAACAGAGCTCCTCATACTTCCTCCCAAACCTGGCCCTACTACCTCCTTCCACATTACTGTTTGAACTACGATCATTCACCCAGTAGCCCAAGCACGCTGCCTAGGGGGTCACACACGACTCCTCTCTCACATTTGCCCCTCACATTCAAAACATTTCTAAAACTTGTCGCTTTTTCCTCCGCAATATAACAAAGATACGCCCTTCCCTCTGTTGCTCGAGTGCTAAAACTCTGACTCAGGCCCTCTTTCTCTCCCGTCTTGATTACTGTAACCTCCTGCTGTCCGGCCTTCCTGCTTCTCACCTGTCTCCCCTACAATCTATCCTAAATGCTGCTGCCAGAATCACTCTACTCTTTCCTAGATCTGTCTCAGCATCTCCCCTCCTGAAATCCCTCTCCTGGCTTCCGGTCAAATCCTGCATCTCACACTCCATTCTTCTCCTCACTTTTAAAGCTTTACACTCTTCTGCCCCTCCTTACATCTCAGCCCTAATTTCTCGTTATGCACCATCCAGACTCTTGCGTTCTTCTCAAGGATGTCTTCTTTCTACCCCCTTTGTATCTAAAGCCCTCTCCCGCCTTAAACCTTTTTCACTGACTGCCCCACACCTCTGGAATGCCCTTCCCCTCAGTACCCGACTAGCACCCTCTCTATCCACATTTAAGACCCACCTTAAGACACACTTGCTTAAAGAAGCATATGAATAGCACTGTGGATATTCTGAACACATGATACATAAAGCTTGGCCCCCTGCAGACGCACTTACCAGAACTCCCTCCTACTGTCTCTGTACGTTCTCCCTTCCTACCAATTAGACTGTAAGCTCCTCAGGGCAGGGACTCCTCTTCCTTAATGTTAATTTTATGTCTAAAGCACTTATTCCCATGATCTGTTATTTATATTATCTGCTATTTATTTGATTACCACATGTATTACTACTGTGAAGAGCTATGTACATTAATGGCGCTATATAAATAAAGACATACAATACAAACTGCATGGTTTTTAGGAACAATCCCTTTTAAGAACTAAAAAAAATGTAATCCTTCGTTTATGATTCCATGAGTTTATTAGCATCAATCCATATTTCTCTCTCAAAACCGTCGCACAAAACCTCTCTCCATGGGAAACATTATTAGCTGCTGAAACACAGACGGACAAGTTTAGACATCCATTGTCATTTGTTCTTGAGCAAGTTAGTGGAGTTTTATGTCAAAAATAGACACATCCATTGCATTATCTGCACATATGATGCCATGTCTGGCCTCTTTCTGCAAACCACTATCTATTTTTATTAGTACAATGAATTCAGACATTAGGACACAGTACAATGTATTTATTTGACATCCTTTTAGCTGAGCAGCCCCTTGCCAGATTTTTGTATCATACTTAAATATATTTTTACATACAGTAGTGCCATTTTTTTTTAGATCACTGCGTGTTTTTTTCTCCTAAACTTTACATTCCGTGACCCAGAGGGACAGATGCCCTCCCTGAGTTTGGTGTGCTACATATTCTCATATTAGAGAAGGTCAAGTAAAAATAAAATAAAACAATTACAAAATATATGCTGGGAGATTACAAAGAAGTAGGAGAAAAAAAGCTGCTCAACACATTTCCCCCTTAGGGATTTCTCAAGGATGTACGTCTTCTCAATGTAAATAAAGACATTGCACTCAATACTGCACACTAACTGTAACTGAGCATTGCATGACTAGAGGAAGAGAGTACAAATTTTGAAAACTTGCTTTACAATATTCTTAGTCCAAATATAAAAGGTATTACCTAATACTGAATTACTCATGAACATTACCTGCAAACGTTTTGATACAGTGTAACTTACCTGGTTGGTATCTTAATTCTCAAATACCTGTCAATGGCTATGGCGAGAAGGGATAGGATGGATGCGTTGGTTAATATGATGATTAGGCAGCACATGAATAAACAGGCATGGAACTGGACTTGTATCCCCAGGCTCAATACAATGGCCAGCGGCATGACCAGGACTCCCACAGCTAGATCCGCCAGTGCCAGGGACACAATGAAGTAAAAAGTTGCGTTCTGAAGACTTGGGTTTAAGCTCACAGCCCAAATCACCAGGGTATTGCCCAAAACAGCTGATATTCCAATCACAGACTCCAGTGCAATGTAAACGTTTGAATAAATATCTCTGCCTGCTGTTTCATTAGCCATGGCTAAAGCTGGGAGGACAGCGCCTGGATGGACTTCAACCCACAGGAGAGCGAGAGGGAGGATGGCAATAAATATGAAATGGATTGTCACATAGTATCTGTGCAGCGCTCAATCATCCATGGCACAGACTGGCTGCAAACAAGTTCTGCTTGCAAGATGTTTCTGTTTTTGAAGTGGAGACAATCTGCTGTTGTGATGACAACACTTCTCTTCAGTGATCTTCTACAACAGACTACTCCTGGAGGAGGATTCCTGCTGACACTAAAATGCCTTTGTAATGTCGAAGGAAATAGCTGTTGCGCATAGTAGTTCTAAAGACCCTGCAGGATGCTATAATCAGACGCTACCCTCTTTTTTCTGTATTACTGAGTGTTCGGTAGGAACTCACGAGTCTTATGCATTTGATTGAAATGCCTCTCAATATTTAGAGAACTAACATTTAAAACCAATGCTTCCTTTGGTCAGATGGTGCAAGCCCTTCCTAAAAACTGAGTAGTCTTTGAAGCTGCACCCCCAAACGCAGGTGCTGAAGACAAATAGAGTAAAGGAATTTATCAAATGTGCCTGAAGCAGACACAAGACACCTCCAATTAAGTGGTGTATGCAATAGATAAAATAATTTTTTAAGGTTTTACACTAGGGAAGGAAAATGAGTTAAACAATCCTTATCTGGCATTTATATCTACAGGATGTTTCTACAGTGCAAGATACTAATATGCTTACCAGCTGTAAATAAAGCTGAGTGAGGAAGTTTTAACTTGCTTTACAATACATTTTTAAACAAGGAGTCAAATTTTAAATAATATTTAGGGATTCCGTGTTTTAGGTTTTAACCAAAAAACACCACTGACTGGTTTTCTTGCACTTTCGGTTAAAACCAATTTTAAAATGCGGATGTGAAGTATAATTACCTATTAAATTCCACCTCTTGTGGCAGCCCATTCACACATAGGAGACAAAGGCATCACCGGGTGTAGGGAAACTACAAAGAAAGTTCACCGCTAAACACCAAATTCAAATGCGTGCCAACATTGTGTCATTGTTTACACTTATAAACAATATTATATTTTGAATTAAATGAAAACACCGGAAAAATAAAAATAAACCCTTTTTTTTTTTACAAAAAAAAAGAAATAAACACCGGAAAACAGCATTCCTAAATTTATTAGGTTGCACATAAAAATCAGCTGCAAAACGGTTACAAAAAAATGCACTGGATTTATCAAAGGAAAATGTAATTGAAAGCAGTAGAATTTTATTTTTAAAATACAGTTTCACAGCTCTGAAGGAAGGAGGTTCCCTGAAACGTGCGTTTGGCTATGAGTTCTACAAAATACAGGCATACCCCGCTTTAAGTACACTCACTTTAAGTACACTCGCGAGTAAGTACATATCGCCCAATAGGCAAACGGCAGCTCGCGCATGCGCCTGTCATCACGTCCTGAACAGAAATACCGGCTCCCTACCTGTACCGAAGCTGTGCGCAAGCAGGGAGACTATAGAGCCTGTTACAAATGCGTTATTTACATCAGTTATGCACGTATATAATGATTGTAGTACAGTACTTGCATCGATAAGTGGGAAAAGGTAGTGCTTCACTTTAAGTACATTTTCGCTTTACATACATGCTCCGGTCCCATTGCGTATGTTAATGCGGGGTATGCCTGTAAATGTTTAAAGATCCAGTCAAGGGATTTTTGATTAAAAAGTTCAGTGATCTAGAGGAAATTTGTGTTTGAGGATTACTGTTGATGGCGGAGGTTAGATGGCAGCTATTTTCTTCAGCCAGCACCACCATGTCATGACTTGAAAAGATATCAAGATTTATGGGAGTGCGTTAAGAATTTACTTTTACCCTGTATATAACCCCATTTATTAATTTAAATGCAAAGTAAGCAGCACTAAATGCACAATTCTGCTCTATAGCAAACATATATAAAAAAGATATACTGTATGTAGCCCCCCTGCTAGGGACTACTAGTAGTTAAAGGATCAAGGACCCTAGAGAGCTAACTTTATGAGGTCAAGCAGTTACTTCATTCCACATTATGTGATACAGGGTGACTTGGCAGAAACTAAGCCACACCGACTTTCTGTCTGGTGCTAGTGACATCACCATTAGAGTATATATACTCAGCTAAGAAGATTCTAGAATCAGGTTCCTGGAGGAGTGACTGTGGAGGAGCATCACTGTAAGTTATGTCTAAGTGTATAGTAACTTTACTAAGAGTGTCTTGTCACCTTTATTGTTTTCAGTTAGGTGACATGCCCTTTATAGTAAGAGCCCCTATAAAAGAAATACTTTCCTTTTTGCAATTGTTTCTTCCTGTCCAATGGTTTCCCTGCTTGTGAGAGGCAGAATACATTCTAAACTGATCAAAGATGGTTCTCTTACCAAAAGAGGAGCAGGCGAGTGCTCAAAATGAAGTTCTCAAAGTAGAATCTCCAGAGCATAGTTGAACCGGGCTAACCGGAAAGTCCCTTCAGAAGTCTTGATTCAATAATTATGGATGAGGTGGAGAGTATACAGAATGATGGGACACAGATCCCTGATGATGTAGTGTGTTCCCATTGACAGGTCCTCAGTAACCTCCCGATCTGATATGTAAAGAGGAAGAATGCCGTTCACAGTAAAGGGATACTGATTCCCAGTGTCCACAGATTAATTGGCATTGAGGAAACTATACAAGAGATTGCCACTCTAACATTACTGAAGGACACAAGGATAAGTACCTCCATAATGTATGAGTGAGAGCTACCAAGGGAAGAAGCACAGAGTAACCATATTGCTTGACATCAGTTAATGTCTATGAGCAGTATGTCCTATGCATGTGGAGCATTACCAACGGATGTGAACAAAGCTCTTTATAAAAATTCCTGGTGTCCTTCATTCTAATATTTGCATAACTACACCCAGCCTGCATGGATCAAGCACCCTGAAAAGGTGTGAGACACTGAGCACAGCCATGTAAATAGTCTATCTATTAGAGCCGGGCAAGGAGAGTTACATATAGTCTTTAAAATATTCATACATTTTTTTTAATTGTATAATGTACTATTAAACAATACACCGGAAATGGTTACAGCCTACAGTATGAGAACATGCAGGCTATATTTGTTTTACAGTCAAAACTCACAAATATTACATGCTACATAATAGAAAATGAAATATATAGATCCAGAAAAGTCAAATGTTGGGACATTGGTAATGACCTGAAATAGTAGGTTGCATACAGATGCAGTCAGTTGTATCTCCAACCGGCCCCGCAAATGTGCTGGTGAACCGCGGACCAAACCTGGCTCGTTCACAGCCGAGTGCGGAGCAGGGTCTAATTTCCCATCAGGATTAACACAGCGGGGGTCCTTGCTTCTGAATGGGACTCCAACCTGTGTTAATCCAACCAGGCCGCCTCAGTCTGGAAGAGATGCGCAGTGAGAGTAGACAGAATCAGTCACTCTCTCTGTGCACCTTTAACAGGCGATGGTGCTGCTTTTATTTTAATAACATAGGATTGAAGCAGGGGGTCTCCGGACCTGAACCGCATTACGTGATGGGGGAGAATTAAACTTGCCAGAGATACCGGCACTCCATGGCGGGGCCTGTATCTCGGGTAGCTGGGTGCCCCCGGAGCTGAAATTAACGTGGTTCAGCTCCAGAGTCCACCTGCTTCAATCCTATGTAATTAAAATAAAATAAAAGCAGCTTCATTACCTTAGCGGGTAAGAGAAATAAAATCAGCAGCGCACAGCCAAGGGAGCCAGGTTGTAGTGGTAATAAAAACATACTTTATTTAACAGAAAGACATCACCAAGGAGGTGTAAGAAAAAACCTCCTACATGTTTCGCACCAGCAGTGCTTTATCAAGGATTATATTAGTTTCCACAGCAGACTGCTTTAAATAGCAAAGAACATCCAAAATTCATGCGAAACAAATCCCCATCTGGTGACGTCATGATGGTGCATTTATCATAGGATAAATACACAAGACTAAAAGTGTGATGAACCTCAAACAGCGATGTGACATCACTCCGTCGTCAATGCGCATGCGCACAACGAATGTGTGCACACACCACAGCAGATGAGGCTCACGCCACAGTATCATCACCATGGCCATGAATGTAAACAAGAAAAAACGGAAAGAAATACTGTGGAACACTAAAAGAAGAGACAAAAGGACAAAAACATAAACAACTAACAAAAATCACATTAACCCCACTTGGAAACTCCGAGCTAGGATATTCTAGATGGGTAATATAATAACAAGATAATACACATAATATTATATAGAGTTAAAATTTGAGATAAAACAATTTAGACAGATCTTTTAGAGATCGGCCTCTTCTATTCAAATACCTCCTTAGATAATAAACACTATCCATTGATGGAAATATGCTTTTATATAAATAATTCAGCATCATCAAAATTGAAAATATTAATGTCACCTCCTTGGTGATGTCTTACTGTTAAATATAGTATTTTTGTATTACCGCTACAACCTGGCTCCCTCGGCTGTGCGCTCCTGATTTTTTCTCTTACCTGCTTAGATCCATTCCTCTGTGGCTTGTCACGCCACACAAGGACATTAAGATTACTGTAGGAGTGGGTAAAGACATATTTTGCTTTCTACTTCTAAGGACTTATTCAAGAAGATAATACGTGAGTGAGTTTGTCTTCTTCAATTTATCATTGCTTTACTACCAATGAGGCTGGAACAGTGTGGGATTACATTACTGGTTGTCACCCTCAGGATGGAACTTTTTAGCTATCAAGACTTCTCACCTATATTCACTTTGTTACCCACTCCATGCATTAAGAGTTTTTCTTATTTTGTCTGTCCCATATTGGACTTTGCTATTGTATTATCGTACTCTTTCACATTGGAGCACCCATTATCTCCTCTCCAACTCCACTTCATTACCTTAGCGGCTAGCTGCTAAGGTAATGAAGCGGTAAACCATAGTACCTGGTTTGTTGGGGGTAGAGGGGCAGGATGAAGGGGAGAGTTGCCCCGGGGTGGGTGTTTAGACTTCTCGGCTGGGTAGTAGGAGGGGTTAACTCCTTCATTACCTAAGCGGTAGTAAATACTAAAGTAATGAAGGTGTTAACCCCTCCCACTAACCACCACCTCTGGGCAACTACCCCTTTCAACCACTCCCTCGACCCCCAACAAATCCCCCTCCCCCACAAAGGAATGGGCAAATGCTGTAGTAGCCAAATATGGCTATTGGCACTTTTGCCCATTCAAATACAGTACAAATTAAATTAATAAATGTTTTATTTACCCCTGTCAGGATGAAGGCATCATCCTCTTGTTCACCAACATGTAAGGGCCGATGCACAACCATTAAAACACTAGTAACCCGTTAATTACCTTGGATGTTGTAACCGCTATGGTAATTAAGGGGTTAACCCCTCCTGCTACCCACCCGTGGGGCCTATTCACTCGCCCCAGTGGAACTACTCCCATCCCACACCCCCTCTACCCCTATCACTACACACACAAATGGGAAAAAGCACTAGTAGCCAAATGGCTATTAGCGCTTTCGTCCATTTGTGCAGCAATAAAAAGAAAAAACACAATACAATTACATTGGCAATACAATACTCAGTACATTAAAATAAACAGTGGGCAATAAACCCATTCATTGCCACTGTGGTTACCTATTCTCTCAGAAGGGGAACAGATAACCACATTGGCAATCAATGGGCACTCTACTACCCACCCCCCTACCCACACCACCCCCAACACATACAGTTATAGGAATAAGCCCTTTTATTTGCCCATTAAAAATAAAACACAAAGATGACCATCTTTCCCAAAATTCTTTATGTTTTGCAAATGTTGCCAATATTAATGAAAGGTAAAGATATAAAAAAAAATAAACAAAGCATTCCAAATCTTTATATGGAGAAACAAGAAACCCAGAATAAGTATGGCGAAGTTGCAACAACATAAAGGGAATGAGGGGGGGGATGAACATCCCCACACTCAAATTATATAATACAGCGGCGCTCCTAAAATATGCAGGTGATTGGATCAACCATACAAACCAATTTACAATTAGGGAAATAGAACAACAGATGAGTTCATGGACTGGGAGAGAAGAGGTATCATTGGAATAAGACAGCTGCTACATACACTAGACCACTCCATACACACATTACAAGAATTAAAAGAATAATATAAGGTATCTAACTCACATTTTTTTTGCATATCTGCAAGCCAGACATTACACAAGGGAGATAATCGATGATTTAACATTAGTGGAGAGGGACATCCCATTGCAGAGTGTCCTACAGGAAACACACCCCGGAAAAATCTCTATATCAAATATGCAAATCTGTCTGAGAAAAACACAAACATACGACAGCAACACAGCAAGAATAGGAGCGTGGGTGATAGATTGCCCAGATTTAACTATGGAAAATATCATGCAGCAATTTGAGAGATCACTTAAACTTCCCACATCTCTTACAATTGGGATGAGAGGTGGACCTTGAAGTTCAGAGGGGCCCCATGGACTGCCTGTGAAAATTGTTGTGCCTTTGCCTGCATACGTTCCTGCAACAGTGAGCAACAAAACATGTACAGAAGTGACCAGAATTAAGGGCTACACATCCAGGCAGGAAAACTACACTGCACTGGAGAAAGCCACAATGCCACAGTTTGACTGGGAGGAATGCGACAGACAGTGACCCACACAAGGGACTGATGCTGTGATCAGAGTCTACCCCACCACTTGTGAAAGAAAAAAAACCCCTGGAAATTGTAAATGGTCACCCAGCTGAAGTCAAATACAGACTCTGCAAGAACAGGGAAGAAAATGTGTTCCTGGTATAAAGAGCCCAGCCACACAGAGCAGTGTCCCTTCAGGCCTTATTCGGATGATGGGGATGATCCCTATGTGGCCACATAAAAAGGACAGCAGCCAGATGAATATTTTTTTCAATGTGCCAAGGAACTGTAGCAGCAAGCAATGCGCTGTGGGCACAAGGAAGGTACAGAGGTTTTTCTTGGCAGGTGCACATCCGGTATCACTGGTGAGAAGGAATGTGTGCATGGTGCTACCAATTTTTCAGAACCTTCTAAAGTAAAGAAGAAAAAGTCTACAGAGACGCCTGTGAGAGCTACAAATTCTGCAAGCAAAGTCTGCCCACCTGTAGGACTACCAGCTGGGGGTCTAGCAAATAAAGTGAAAATAGCTACAATTGCGCCTCCTGAGGTCAGGAAGAAAAATACACCTGATACCACCAAAATGGAGGACAAGATATGGCGTTCCTGTAATGAACCCTACCCCACAGAAGAGTGGCCATTCCGGTCCTATGAGGATACGGATAAGGATGAATACATCTCTTATGGGCAACCCGAACCGAGTCACACCCACAAAACACCCCAAGGATGGTGGAGGTGCCTAAATTCGGTATGCACCGAACAAACATGTCTCTATGACACCGAATATTCCTGCCAGCTAATGCAACTGCAAGAAAAGTATGGTGGATGCTGTGAAACTGCTGAAGTTTCAAACAAAGAAGGAGACTCCTGTACCCCAGATGGAACGGGGTTGTCCAAAGCAAAAAGGCAGAAAAACAAAATCACTTTTTCACTTACCGTGGAAGAAATAGACATGTCCGCAAATCCCGCAGAGAAAAAGGGGGGCCCAGATGCCCTGCAGCCTAGAAAAAATGGGAATTCATCCTGCGGATGACAGAATATCAAGAGGGCCCAAGGCAAAAATCATGTACCCCAAAGTTGTGTCTGTCCGGTGCTAACAGTGACAAACCCTCAACTAACCATACCAGGGAAGCGGAGCCGGAACCAATAAGTGACGATCCCTTGACCAGCCCTGAAGATGCCCTGCAAACTGCCAGGCATGACTGGGATTTGCTCCGTTAACAATTGAAACTGAAGATAGATGATTACGCTGAGCTACAGAAAAATAATGCTGAGCTACAGAAATTCTTGTGCTCACAATTTACCCTTTGGCCAGGACCGAATTGGAGGATCTAAAGACGGAGCTATATACTGGAAACACTTCTATTACCACCATGGTTGAAAAGTAGAGCAAGTCTGACCGAATGATTGCTAATCTGAAACAGAAGTATGAGGAGGCACTGAAAGAGATTACAGTCTTTCAGCAAGAGGTTCGCAATTACCACAGAGAGGTGGAAATCTCTCAGAATGAGGTTCACACTCTCCCCATAGAACTGAATGCCTCACACCAGGAGGTCAACAGTGTCCAGAATGAGGTGGACATACTGTATCCCACAATGATGTTCATACTCTCCGCATAGCACTGGATGCCTCACACCAAGAGATCAGCAGTTGCCGCACAGAACTGGAAGTCTCTAAAAAGGAACTTCATAGTCTTGCTGAGGATCTGGACATCTCTCAAAAAGATGTCCGCAGGCTTAATATGGATCTTAAAATCTCTCAGAAGGAACTTCAGACCCTCAACCTAGAGATAGAAGTCTCACACCAGGAGAGCGGGAGTCTCAAATCAGAAGTGCGTAAATGTATTGAGGACTACAAGGAGGCCCTGAATATTACAGAGACTACAAAAAGAGAAAATACAAGGCTGGAAGAAGAAAATTCTGATTTGACAGACCACGTCAATGAAAAGAAGGAAAAGCTGCACAACCTACAAAAAATAAAAAAACTATTGGAAGATAAAAAGTTTGAAGTATTGGAGCAACACACACAAGCAGAGAACCTATTGCAGAACCAACCAACTGCAAGGTCTGTGTACGCACCTCCAGAATGCAGAGGAGAAGCAGCAAACTCTTCAGGAAAACAATTTGCAGGCTGCTATGTAGTAGCAGCCCCCTGGGCATTTCATGCACATGATGAGGTACACGACATTGCTGGAGGAACAGGTGAACCTTCCTCTGATTTTGTATTCCCGATTCCTGTGTGGTATTTGTATTGTGTCCGCTGTGTAGAGCATTGCGCAGGTTTTGCATCTTGGGTCCTGGCATGGTTTTGTCCCGCATTCAGTTGTACTGCTGAATACTTTACTCCTCACCATAATATTCTTGAGATTATGGGGTTGTCTGTATGATAATAAGGGTGCTTCAGGGAAGACCTGTTGCAGTCTTGTATCTTCCTGGAGGATGGGTTGTAGTTTCCTGGCGATCTTGCGTAGGGCTCCTAGGTGTGGGTTATATGTGACCACCAAAGGTACCCTGTCGCTTGTCTCCTTCTGTTTGTATTCAAGGAGATCAATTCTTGGTATTCTGGTGGCTTTGTGAATTTGCTGGTCTACAATTCTGTGGTTGTACTCACAGTTTATAAAGTCTGATCTCAAGGCTTTAATCCGCTGGTCTCTGTCTGCTGTATCGGAGCATATCCGGTTGTATCGTATGGCTTGACTGTAGATGGTTGCATGTTTGGTGTGTGTGTATGCATGGGTGTGTGTGTGTGTGTATGCATGGGTGTGTGTGTGTGTGGGTGTGTGTGTGTGTGTGTGTATGCATGGGTGTGTATGTGTGTATGCATGGGTGTGTGTGTGTGTGTGTGTGTGTGTGTGTGTGTGTGTATGCATGGGTGTGTGTGTGTGTGTGTGTGTGTGTGTGTGTGTGTATGCATGAGGGTGTGTGTATGTGTGTGAGTATGCATGGGTGTGTGTGTATGCATGGGGGTGTGCGTGTGTGTGTATGCATGGGGGTGTGCGTGTGTGTGTGTGTGTATGCATGGGGGTGTGTGTATGCATGTGTGTGTGTGTATGCATGTGTGTGTGTGTGTGTATGCATGGGTGTGTGTGTGTGTGTGTATGCATGGGTGTGTGTGTGTGTGTGTGTGTGTGTGTGTGTGTGTGTGTGTGTGTGTGTGTGTGTGTGTGTGTGTGTGTGTGTGTGTGTGTGTGTGTGTGTAAGAGAGGTGTGTTTGTGTGTGTATAAGAGAGGTGTGTGTGTGTGTGATGCTGCTTGGAATAAGAAATATATAAAGACAAAAAAAGGGAAAAAAGTATTCCAAAATTAGCACTCGGGTATACTCACTAAATAAAGTTTATTATAAACGTCACATAAACAAAACACATATAGATAAAAAAAAAACATTCCCTGACAACCCCTTTCAGCAATAAATAAAGGATAAACCAAATATAAAGCAAAAACAAACGTGAGCGAAATGAATAAAGAATATGTAATAGCACCTATGTATATATATATTGCAAGAGAGGGTACACAATAAACCCTCTCCCCAACAGGACCGGCCAGTTAGCAAGATGCACATATATAAGTCTGAGGAAAGGAACACAAGTAGAAGCCTCCAAAAATGTTTTGCTAATAATATATGGTGGTAAGCATAACATGAACATATGCTGTTGTAACTACAAGAGAGCTATCCCCCAAAATGTCCCTATCAATATGCAGGGACTAAGAAATAAGGGGGAAAAAACTCAATGTAAACCACACTATGCAATGTACCTGACTTCATGTAAGAAGGCACTGTATACAAACTGAAATTATTCAAGGAAATGACACCACACAAGCATGGATGGAAATAATGCAGATGCCTAGGTGAAAGAGGCACTGCAAAAATTCTCAAATGAGAGGAGAAAAAACTGGTCCAGTGTCCCATAGACTCTTTACAGATTACGCATAAAATAATAATGGGGTGTCAGAGAAGGCAAACAAAACCCCGGCAGCCGTTTCATCCCAGCTTCTTCCGGGGGCTTGGAAGACTGTGTACATTGGTCTTCTATTTCTAGTGCACTAGCAGAGACGTTACACCAATGAGATGCGAGGCGCAGCTGGATCGCACATGCAAGATGCTTCTGTGTATCAGGAAAAATTCCTCACAGCTGTGCTGCTGAGCCACTGAAGTCATCAAGTGCAGGAAGGTTTTGTAAACGCCCATCAGTATGCCTCCCAAGCAGACAAAACATCCCTGCAGCCTGTTCAGTTGCCATCAAGTGCTCCGTGATAGTACACACCCATGGGACACTCCCCCTGTGATGACTCGACCCAATCAGCACCCAGTGAGGTTCCTAGTATAGTATATGAGAGAGATAGACTCACAGAAATCATGTCAAGTATACAACAGATATATGTATATATTTCTACACTAACAATAAAAAATATAAAATAACTATATACACATAAATACAGATGAATAAAAAAAACTAAAGCACTAAATGCTAGGGAACACCCTAGTGTCAGATGTTATAACACACAAGCTGAAATAATTTGAACAACTATGCAGAACAATACTGTCCAGGAATGAAGGTTAACCCCCACTGCAGCCAGACAAGAAGAGCCCACCAAAATGTACTATACAAATGACTAAAAAAGCCCAGATAACCCTCAAATGTGTATGAGGAATGTGGGGGCAACATCAAAGGACCATTGCATACCCTGTTTTTATATATAAATAAACAAAAAACAAGCAGAAGCGCAGGCTCCATAGCATGTAACTGTTTAACAAATAAGTACATTTATTAAAACCAGCAGCCCAAAGGAATTGCATTTACAGGATTAAAAAAAACAACCATACATGGGAGAGAAATCTCTGAATGAAGTCATCCACAGGGGTGGGGGAGTCCAAGATAGGCAGTGTGCACCTAATCAGCTGGTAGCCACAACCAACTCCTGTCACGAGCTGGCACCAATCCGCTATGCCTGTCAGTGCCTCCGTGTCCTCTGCGCCTGCTTTGGTCAAATGCCATCACTTGGAAATTCAGCTGACTGGATCGCTAGGACGCCCATGACTCAACGTGCACACACCCTCACATGATGTCACGAGCCCTACGCGTTTCATCACGTTACGTGACTTCGTCATATATATATTGTGATACTGCACTGTTCCAGCCCCTAGTGGACAGTGATGGTAAGTGTGCTTTCCAGTCCACAGAGGTCAATTCCTCAAAGAGAAGCCAGCAGCAGCTGCTAACTAATGGAATTAATCAGCCTGTCTGAATTAACTGAATGAGGAAGTGTTTTAAAAGACACAGGAAGCTGCAAGACAGAGAGACTGTTTTCCCCAGAGAAAGGAGGAGATAGAAGTGCTCCCCAACTGCGGAAGCTGGTAAAGAGGACCTACAAAGGAGTTTCTCTGGGCTCAAGGTGGGGCTGAGTTCCCCTAGGAAGAAAGGACGACAAGGCCGTGCTGAAGCAGGGACGTCTGCTCCAAAGGACTGACAGATAAGCAAAAACACTTTATTGTTGTATGCAGAGACTGTGTTACATTGTTGCATATGCCAGGGCATGTTTTGGCTTGGGAACCAGCTTACCTGGCCATGCAGTTAGTGAGGGCGAAAGCTAGGGTGTAGTTAGCTTTCCCTAAAGGGAATTGGTGTTATTTTTATGTGTTGTTTTTCTTTAAAGGGATGGTGGGCCTGTTAGCATATGATTTAATCCCTGTAAATAAACCCCACATAAGTGAAGTACAACGTTTCCTGCCTTTATCTGGGACTTAAAGATGCTACAACGTGGTGTGGGCATCACAATATATATATATATATATATATAATTTTTTTGTTGTTGTCTCTTCACTTCTGAGTTAGTCCAATGTATATACATGTCCTCATTATTCCCTGTAAACTACCCTGATGAAGGTCCCATAGTGGACAGAAACATTGTTTTTTTATGTTTGGACACCAATAACACACTTTTGAACATTTACTCTGCAGTTCTGTGTCTTATTCATTGGACTCTAGTTTGGGTAAAGTATCTAATATCACATATTAGGTGAATTTTTCTATTTTTCTATTGTGTATGTTTTTAGTAATCACAATTAGTACAATGACTTGTTGACTGCATGAACTAAATTGGATCCCATTGCTAAATATTAAAAGTACTTCCAATTAGGGTCTCTTTTTACCACTCCAGAATGAATATATATGTTTATTTCCTCATGAATTGAATGAGAAACAAATGACTGGAAATAGATATTTCTGTTTTTCATGTAATTGGCGAATATGTCCATACATTGTAGAATGCTGTAGCTGTCATCTTTTCCTGCATTTCATCAAGTGGGTACAAATCTTATTCATGGAATATTTCATCCAATGGGTGCTCTTCCCTACCATTTTCAGTCAGCGCAGCCCTGTGTGGAAGTATGTCTTTATAATTTGGATATATGTGTCTTTAGACTTCATTTTGAATGCATAGATGATTGGGTTCATGGCCGAGTTGGCATGGGTCAGTAATATTACAAAATAAAGAGTGGGCCGGAATTCTTTGAATTGTTTAGTAACTGGGACGAAATAGATTATGCAGTTTAGAGTGGCTTACATTCACGCGACAAGCAGCCACCACCCCAAATGGCTCCAAAACACCCCCCTCAGCCAATTCAATCGACTGAGACGGAATTGTTCGTCTGATACTGTTTTCGATTAACAATCTAAACAACTAATCAGTAATTTTGTCCAAAATGGGTATGATTCTGACTTGGGTCTTAAGTCCTACCATGAAGTTAGATCCAGGAAGTCTTCTTTCTACCCCCATTGTATCTAAAGCCTCTCCCGCCTTAAACCTTTTTCACTGACTGCCCCACACCTCTGGAATGCCCTTCCCCTCAGTACCCGACTAGCACCCTCTCTATCCACCTTTAAGACCCACCTTAAGACACACTTGCTTAAAGAAGTATATGAATAGCACTGTGGATATTCTGAACACATGATACATAAAGCATGGCCCCCTGCAGACACACTTACCAGAACTCCCTCCTACTGTCTCTGTACGTTCTCCCTACCTAACAATTAGACTGTAAGCTCCTCGGGGCAGGGACTGCTCTTACTTAATGTTACTTTTATGTCTGAAGCACTTATTCCCATGATCTGTTGTTTATATTATCTGTTAATTATTTGATTACCACATGTATTACTACTGTGAAGCGCTATGTACATTAATGGCGCTATATAAATAAAGACATACTGTACAATACATACAATACAATCAATAGAGTAGCGCTGTTAGAAAAATCCAAACTGAAACACTCTTTGGACAATGTTGATAATGGTCACCGGAAAGCACCTAAGACTAATCTTGGTAATGCAACAAAATTTATCACCAATCTAACAAAATAGTCCAAATCCTCAACTCACATTTGGAAAGTGCTCTCCTCTTATCCCCATCGGAGGGACTTGTTAACTCAATCTGCTCAAGTTGTCTTTCGTAAAGGAAAGAATATTAAAAACACACGGGCACCGAGAAGATTGAGGAGACCGGAAAAAACGGGCTAGTAAACAACAAGCCCAAGGGCAATTTCAAATGTGGGAGGACACGATGTCTTATGTGCAGGCACATAGTGTTGGGAAGTTCATTTACTTCCCTTACCAATGGTTCTACACATAAAATCAACAGCAGCATCCATTGTCTTACAATGTATGTAGTTTATGCACTGTCGGTTTCCTGCCATCTTCAATATATAGGGCACACTAAGCGACCCCTTAATGTTCGGTTCTTGGAACATCGCAGAGCGATTGTAAAAGGAGTGCTTTCATATAGCGTTCCAAGACACTTTGCACAGGTTCATGCGAAAGATCCATCCAGACTTAGGGTTATAGGTCTAGAAACTATCAATATGTCTAAACTGGGAGGAGATCGGTTTAAAGCACTCTGTGTGTGAATCTTTCTGGATATACACTGTAGGCACACTAGCTCCACTTGGCCTTAATGATTGTATAGACACGAGCATTCTGGTTTACTGCTATTACCATTTTCAGTTTTGTCCACCATACTGTTCTCTCTCTCTTACCACACTTTGGATAGTTTATGGTTTTATATCTTACAGTCTACATCACTTCCATGTTCATGACAATTGTCTCTACATGGCATAGGGCCTCATGCAGTAAGCGCCGATAATGCTTTTATCGGCCCTTTCCCGCCAAAATTGGATTTGAGATTCAGTAAGCGCCGATAAGTGCTGAAAATCGGCAGTTTTTCTTCACGAAAAAAAATTATCGGCATGCGGCTGGCGATAACCCACTTATCGGCACTTATCGGCACTTTTTGAAATCGGCTGTATTCAAGTAGCCCCGATCAGCTTATCGGTGCTGATCGGCACTCAGAAATGGAGATTTCATCGGCAATTGGTCCCGCTAACTAAAGGTGGCAAGTTGGAGGGGAGAACGATCGGCAAGGTTGCCGGGACGGCACTTAGAAAAAAAACCTCATCTCTACATCAATGGAGTCAATGGAGTCAATGGAGCGGGGACTTATAACATTATAGTAGTGTTTACGTTCTATTGCTCATAATACAAATGTGCTTGGCATTACAGTGTCAAGGTCATTCACTTCATCGTGTCACCCCTTACGTTTATTATTTGCATAACATTGTATTTTTCAATGTTATGATGATTTGCGTGTCACATTAGTCTTAATGTTATGATGTGTCAAGGGAAAATCCTATACTCAACTCTTAAAGGAACAGGTCACACCATATCAAACATGTTACTTAAGTGTGCTTCAATTTATTATATGATGTAACACATTTCACTCATCTAACACATCCAGCGTATAGTAATGTTGCTATACATTATACAATGCTTGTAATGTGTAACGCATGATCAAACGTAAATGTAGCTGTTTGTTTTCATGTTTACATGTACTTTGTGACCTCCCTCTTTTGATGACGTCCGCAATTGGACACTCAATAACATTGCATGTTTACATTGTACACGATGCATTACAATCACTTCATGCTAACTTATACACACACCTATAATAGTTACTCATTTTTACACGATTGAAACTGAATCAATAGCAACTATCCTGATGGCATCAAATTATGCATATGCACATTACAATAACTTCATGTGAACATGTGTCAATAAAATGCCAAATTACACATGTTGCAACGTAGTTTCTCAACGTCAATGTCATGGTTGTATCCTAATTAGATGACTGAGTGTTGCGTTCAGAAGTGGTACATGCATTACACATTTCAGAAATACTTGACAATAAATGCTTGTACAAAGCTTAACGTTACATCATTCTCAAATATCATGATTGTCTAGTGAACACACATAAATAATACTTTTAATTGCTAATGGATACACGTTGGGAGTGAACTACTTGGATATGTTAATGTAACACCTTGCACTTCAGCAAGTCACCTGACATCATCACATAGGTATTTAAAAGGAGGGCAATTACCTGCGCATTCACAGCTACAGACCTGAAAATTATGCGAATGTTTTTGAGACGGAGGAACATTCTATTGGACGAGAGGCTTGCTGATGGAGAGGATGTCACAGGCCAAGGAAGGGACAGAGGCAGGGACAGTGACAGGGGCAGGCACGCGGACAGGAGAGGTCGAGGGACAGGGAGAGGGCAAGGAGATGAGAGGAGAAGAGAGAGGAGAGAAGTTGTGCCTCGTCCTCGTTTGTACAGGGAGAGAACCCTGTTAGGTGGGATGAGTGAGGAGGAGATTGTAAGTCGCTATCGTTTGAGTTCAGCAGCAATCTTAGCTCTTTATGAAGAGATACGGGGAGATTTAGATTTTGTGACAGCCAGAGGTCGTGCAGTCCCTGGGCTTGTTAAAATGCTGTGCTCTTTACATTATCTTGCTTCCGCGTCATTCCAGACAACTGTGGGCATAGTGGGCGGGGTCTCGCAATCTACATTCTCGCGGGCCTTTACCCAGTTTCTATGTGCACTCAATAGACGCGCTAGGAATTATATTCATTTTCCTACAGAGCACACAGAGTGGCTGGAAGTCAGGAATGGCTTTTATACCGTAGCCAGGATACCATGTGTGATGGGTGCAATCGATTGCACCCATGTTGCTTTGATCCCGCCTAGTCAGAGTGAGCATCCTTACCACAACCGTAAGCACTACCATTCCCTGAATGTACAGGTGGTATGCGATGCCATGATGAAGATTATGCATGTGGTAACCAAATTCCCTGGTTCCAGTCACGATTCCTCTATCCTGAGAAACTCATCAGTCTTCCATGCTTTCGAAGAAGGCTATTTTGGACCTGGTTGGCTGGCGGGTGAGTACATATTATGATGTGTTAACAAACAACTCTTTGTTTTCTAGGAAATGTTGTATGTAATAATGTTAACACTAATTGTTTCATATTTGTGCACGATGGATTATAGGTGACTCAGGATACGGAATTAGGCCGTGGCTGTTGACCCCTGTGGCAAACCCTCAAAGTGAAGCAGAGGAGAGGTACAATGTTGCCCATATATCTACGCGATCCATCATAGAGAGGACATTTGGGCTTCTCAAGACAAGATTTAGGTGTCTCGATAGAACTGGTGGGGCACTTCAATATAAGCCTGCTAAAGTGTCTGATATTATAATTGCATGTTGCATTTTGCACAATGTGGCACTCCACAATAATGTACAAACAGACATACGTCAGGGTTTGGAGGAGGAGCATCCTGTCAATGTACCAGCTGACAATGACCAAACAGCCAGTGGTGTTGAGACACGTCTGAATGTCATAAACACCTATTTTTCATGTAAGCAAATACATATATGTTCATAGTACTACATAGATGTATTCATTCTTTGTTATGATAAATACATTTGTCCAAATACCATTCACTTAGGAAACAGATGAATATGGTTCGCACACCTTTCTCTTCTCTGCTGTGTGGACAATTGCATGTGGCACCGGTATGTCATTCATCAACAGGTTGTATTATACTTCTTACCAATAAAAGGTGTTGTGTGTACGTGAAGAAATAATGTGTACTAAATCTATAATTTATGTACATGCTCTTTTTGGTTATGCATACACAATAAATCTACTATGTCTATAGTCAATAGCTAGTGCAGTATGGTTACATACAATGTTTCTTTTGCAGTGTGACATGTGAGTCACAATGATGTGTACACTATTGTGTATTTCAGATCATATTTGACATATTCTAGATGTTGTTTCATATCACACAAAAAATGGTCAATTTTGTGTGTTGCTTACCTTAATGAACATGTCATGACAATGTTTTCTTTTTCAAGGTATATCACTTCAATGACTGCTCGTGATATGTATTTCAATTCACATCTGTCATACGATGTGCAAACCTCGATACAGGTATAGTTACAGGATGTATAAACAGAACGTAATGACAAAGATGTGACAATTGAAACATGTCGTTTCTGTATTGTGTCCGTGCGTTTAGCTACACTTGGTGGTTATTGTGCAGTGTCTTTTACAATCATTAGGGACATTACATAACATGTAATTTAGCAAACGTAACAACATCCATTCATGGAATATAGGGGTGGGGGGAGGGAAGGGGATAAACCCTGCTCAGCTATTGATTATGGGAGAACATCCATTGATGCACATGAGCGATGTTAACACTCAATGCATGTTTGTATGAAAAAACACCAATGTTTTAAACATCATTAACATTGCAATGTATGTGATTAGTTGTTGTATCACTTCATCTTCATGTTGATTACTACATTGTCACATGTGTATGTATAAGTGAAAGATGTGTGTTGATTTGACGTACATGTAACATGTGTCAAAATGTTAACACCATTCCAAAGTATAGTTCTTTGGATTCTCAACTTTTCCTAATTCATTCAACACAATGACAATGTTGTTAATATAATTTTTATTTCATTCACGCTAGTTATTCATAATGATCATGATCTTTTATAACTAATGTCAACATATGAACATAAATGAAGTGGACATTTGCATACGCACACATTTCAGCAACAGTGTGTGTGTTGTAGTTTTTGTGTGTTGCATGTATTTTTACGTGAAATAATATAAACAAGCATAATAATGTTTCTTTTATCATCGGCCTCACTTAGCTATGTATGTGTTGAACGTTTACTAATAACACTAAACTATAGTTAGTTGTGTGAATAAAATGTACACACAAATGTTCATGGTTTCATGATCTTTAACTAACATTCATTAGCTCATGCATGTTAGGTTAGCACTACAACTTAGGTAAAAATATAAAATGCACACGACTAAACAGTTTCTATCACCTCCCTATTGTTATTGTGTACGTTCAGATACAATGTCTACGAGTTGTTATGTAGCATTTACATTCTTTGACAAGTCACACGTGAGATTATAATATATAGTAGATTAATGTGTTTGCTGAGTGATAATGTTGGTTGCATATATCACATGGCAATACATATAATGTTAGTAGAAAATAACCAAAGAGAAAAGAAAGAATTGCCGGCGCCAAATTAGTCCTTTAAATAATAATAAATCCGAATAAAGAACAAACCGTCTCTTGCAAAGTCCCAAAAGTGTCCTTGAGCAAACAGGCAGTGAAGGGGTCAACGAACGGCTCACACCAAATAATAGTGCAAACACTTTTGGGACTTTGCAAGAGACGGTTTGGTCTTTATTCGGATTTATTATTATTTAAAGGACTGATTTGGCGCCGGCAATTCTTTCTTTTCTCTGTGGTTCATTTTCTCACTGTACAGTCAGTATTTGCCAGGCTGCCTACAATATTTATTTCAAGTATTGTCATTATTTATATTTTTTTAGCGCTGTTTTGCACCGTCTTTTTTCGTTAAGAAAATAACCAAAAAAGCACTAACTTCAGTGCTTAGCAACATCATTATGTTAATTAAGTGCATAGTAAATATTTGCATAAGAGGATAACATTATGTAGTGATTGTTAATCTGCGCACCAATCATTGAAAGCATTGTTACATATTTATTATAATAGTTTTTCGCTCGTCGTCACAATCATCTAATATAACGATAGGCACATCTGAAATCATACATTGGTCTCATGTATTCATCCGTGACATCTGTGAAATACAGCAAACACATGATGTTCAAAGATGCCACATTTATATATGTCTCAGCATGACAACGCTTAACACATCTCTATATCATTGTGGATATTCACGCATAAGTAAGGTATATGTTTAAACTGCAAGGATAAAACTACATATACAGAACTGTGTCATTTTTCAAATGGTGTTGTTGGCATTACTACGGATTTGATTTTTCCGGTGCCTGTATACATAATAATGTGCGCGCACAACGTCTGTTGCGCGCGCACATCACGAATGTGTGGACTAAGTCTTAGCGCATGCGCAAAACGATGTGTACGCTGTGCGTTCAATAAATGTCCCTCCATGGTGCTGCTAGCAGCACGCATATCATAGCTGGAAGTTATGATATGGAAGCGAAACAAAATCACTTCTACACACGTACATATCTAAACTTTGCAAATGGACGTGTGCCCACGGAAATAACGGACGATCAGCCAATGAGCGAACAAAAGACGTGTGACGTCATCTTGAGGCACCGTGAAATGCACGCAAACACCCCTCCCACTGTATTAACATTGGCCTCCAGTGCTGTGCACGCACCGCCCCACCAACGCGCGCGCATGACACACTGCACTGACCGTAACAATAAGCTACGGGCACAGCCAATACGGTTTCAGGCGCGCACGTCAGTTGGGGGCGGGGCTTGCATCGGTAAACCTTTTTAAGGACGCCTTGGGACATGACCATGGTCCCCCGTCATATGTGGGCGACACTTTGTTTTTATATGTTGAATGCTAAACAATGAGGTGTGTGTGTGTGTTACAGTTAGTGTAACATGTTGAAATGATACTTTAAAAGCGATAATAATCTAGGATTTAGGACTCCGTCACCAATGTGTACTAATGGTTCGTCATGTAGTATATTGTTATAGGAAATAATGTCTTTGTGCACGCTACATGTAAGCCTGTCTGCAATGTTAAGCTGTATCCACTCATTTGGCTAACAAATGGTGTATATTATTAATGTAGACATATATAATTTGAGTAAAGGCATAACGAAATTTGTATTTACCATTCTTGTAGAAGTCAAAACTGATTTGGCTGCAACTGCTCTCTGCAGGAATGCACAACAGTATCATCCATGGTTGAGGCAACCGTTGAATCCTGAATCACACACATCTCCATGAGGGCATCATATGGATCTGTAGTGGCTTCTTCAAAAAAGACGTCCGGAGGTACGTACAGTTGTTGGTTGTTTTCCCATCCACATTGGTATTGCCCATATAAGTTTGGATACATATCATAGTAGTTATGTCCATCTTGCATCTGGTCTGGCTGAATGGAGGGTGCAGGTAGATCAGCAGACGCGACAGTTGGTGTGGCTTCAGTGTCACTGGTATTAGGCAAAAATATGCTATTTAACAGAAGATATGTTCCATGGTAAGTTTAAATGATGGTGCAACATGCCAGCATCCATATCGTTGATCTAGCCAATCGTGGACACACTCAAAACATTCATTTGCGGATAAAGTGAATCGTACAGAAGTTTTAAAATTTTGTTGTATGTCAGGTTGTTGGTAGTATGGATATTTCTTTCCGATTTTGGCGACGTTTGCACTTTTCTCTGGCGTTGATTCGATTGCTTCATAAATCATAAATTTGTATGATTTACGTGGATGGCTGTGCAATGTGGAAGCTTCTGCCATTTCTTCTCTCTTCAAGTGTACGTTGTGTGAAGTTGAACGCATACGGATGTCTGCTGAATGTGTGAATAGTTACATGTTATCTTCGCAGTTTCTTCCAAGGTTATAATACAACATAGCAGTTATACGCCTAGGTTTTCTCCCACAAGAAATTTGTTACAATCATTGGCTGAAATTCTTTGGGTAAGATACTCTTTTCACAGGAATCGAAACTTTACTTTCGGCTTAGGCAATCAACATGTGCAAAACAAGTAGACTCTTTTAATTACAATAACAATGTGTGTGAAATCATCTACAGTGCTATGCTGAACACATTTCTGGTTACACTTAGCTAGATGTAACCATACTCACACATCTGTATGTTTGTCTCTTTTTCTGTTTTTCTCTCTGTCTGTTTATCTCTCTTTCTCTCTCTTTCTCTCTCTGTTTCTCTCTCTCTTTGACTCTCTCTGTTAGTCTCTCTTGATATATACATAGATATAGATATATATATATATATATATATATATATATATAAAATTAGATATATATATTTATCTATATATAATTAACTATATATTGGGTGTAGATATATATATGTATATAGAAATGTAGATATATATATATAGAGATAGATATATAGATATATATATATATAGATATATCTATACATAATGTACAAGGCCTGTACATTGAAGGCCTTGTGTGCTAACAGGCCTTGTTGTAATTATATTAACACTTAATTACAGTTTATCACATTACTGGGTGAGTATGTTTGAGGGCCTATTTGAGTCAGCTGTGTATAAGTAGTAGTTAAAAGCAAACAAGGCCTCTTTTGAGCCATGAAGGCCTGTACTGTTAATTCTGATTATATATATATATTATATATAGAGGGCTAAACTAAAGCCATTCATGTGTGTAAGTAGGCCTTGTTGTAATCATATTCAAAGTTAAATACAGTACAGGTGAGTGAATTATGGGCTGAATCATACTGATCCCATAATTTTAACAAGTGTCCTAACATTTATATATCATTAACACAAGGCCTGTTTGCTGACAACAGTGGCAGATATATATATATATATATATATATATATATATATATATATATATATATATATATATATATATATATATATATATATATATATATCTATATCTCTATTTATCAGTTATACAGTGTGTGTGTGTGTGTGTGTGTGTGTGTGTATACATATATCCATAGAGATACAGAGAGACTACAGATATATTCATACACACTAACAGATCTGTTATTGTAACCAAAAATCATACATGATCACATGCCAACATTATGAACTATGAAAGAAGATTAAGGTAAGTAATGTGTTACAGAGTTAAGACACCAGAAAACACAACATCAAAATGTATGCTGTTATATGTATAGTTTCTTAAAGTTGTATGTCAATAATATTAGCCTGCAATGACTATCTACATTACCAAACAAACCCACATACATCTCATCTTGAACAAGAGCTAAGTGAATGTCAGCTTCTATAAACATGGCAAGTGTGTAATGTTGTACCATTAATCAACTGATGATTAATACATAATCATATGTTATTAAATATGCCTTCATTCAGTCAGTGAACATTTCTAAACATTCATGTGTACAAGGACATACTTGAATGTTAGCAAGCATCTGTACATGATCATACATACACTATGCATGAAATAGTCTGCAGTAAACACCACCAGGACACCAACACATTTAGTGAATGTGATTATTTATTTTTGTTTATCCTTTTGAGAGCGAGTCACAGGCCTGCTTGTTGGCTGTTGTGTTTGCCTTTTCCCTTTGCCAAGTACTTTGGCCTTAACTGTACGACTTGTACTGGCCTGTGGCAGTTCTGTGGCACTGGGTGTGGGCTCTGGCACTTCAGGGGAACTGGGTGTGGGCTGTTGCACTTCAGTGGCACTTGGGGTGGCCTGTGGCACTTGAGTGGCACTGGGTGTGGCCTGTGGCACTTCAGGGGCACTGGGTGTGGGCTGTGGCACTTGAGTGGCACTGGGTGTGGGCTGTGGCACTTCAGGGGCACTGGGTGTGGGCTGTTGCACTTCAGGGGCACTGAGTGTGGGCTGTTGCACTTCAGGGGCACTGGGTGTGGCCTGTGGCAGTTGTGAACCAGTTGCTAAACATTGCACGACTGAGGTTGGAGCAGTTTCTTGTTTTGGTGTTTTAATCTTTTTCCAAAAGATGGTTAGTAGTAATTGTTGGCCTAACTTTCTTTTTTGTGTCTCATTTGTAGGTGTCCATTCCTGATTTTGAACAGATATAAGCGGTTGGATGTTGACAGGGACCTGCACAGAACTTGCACCTACTGTACCGGTATCATCCACAACTGGGGAATGAAGAACTGATGACTCTGGAGAAAAAGTAGCAGCATGTAAAGATCCATCCTCAGATGGGGTAAAGTGGAATTGTTGTTCTCTTGCAGTAATTCTCAACTGATTAGCTTGGCTTAGATTCACAACTATTGCTTGTAATGTCCTGTTTACATTTTGTATTTCTTTAGGAACTTGGATGATGACTCTTTCAATTTGTGACATTTGTGATATTGGGCCTCATGCAGTAAGCGTTGATAAGGGAATTATCGCCATTTTATAGGCAAAATTGGGTTTGAGATTCAGTAAGCGCCGATAAGTGCTTGATTTCGCCAGGTTTCGGAGCCGATTATTTTGTTATGGCCATTCGCCTGCCGATAAGCCTGTTTTCGCCACTGATCGCCACTTTTTTAAATCGGCTTGATTCAACAACAAAAAAACAGCTTATCGGGCCTGATCGGCACTACGAAATTGAGATGTTATGGCCAATTTCTCCCGCCAACTAAAGTTGGCAGTTTGGAGGGGAGAACGATCGCTAAGGCTGCCGCAACGGCACTTAGAAAAAAAAAACTTCTGTACATCAATGGAGTCAATGGAGCGGGGACGTATAACAGTATAGTACTGTTTACGTTTCATTGCTCACAATACAAACGTCATTTGCATTACAGTGTGGGGGCATTCCCTGCATTGTGTCACAGCTGACGTGTATTATTTGCATAACATTATACTTTTACATGTTTGCAGCATTTGCGGGTCACATTACTCATCATGTGATGATGTGGCAAGGGAAAATACTATACTCAACTCTTAAAGGAGAACCTCACATCATATCACACATTTTACTGAACTGAGCGACAATTATTTACATGATGTTACACATGACACACATGTCACACATACACCGTATATTCATGTTCCTTTACATTACACAATGCTTGTAATGTGACACGCATCTTTAAACGTTCATGTACATCTGTCTTCTCATGTTTACATCTAGTTTTGGGTCCTCCCTATTTTCATGACGTCACTTATTGGACGCTCAATCACATTGCATGTTTACATTGTAACCGTAGCACTACAAGCACTTCAACCTAACTTATACACACATGTACAGTAATTCAGCATTGGGACACCTTGTAAACTCATTCTATAGCAACTATCCTCATTACACAAATGCATGCATATGCACACGACTATTCATTGTTGTCAACATGTCACAATAACATGCCTAATTACACATGTTACACAAAACTTTTCCCACGTCAATCTCAGCCTTTTTGTCTAATTACATGACTGACTGTTGCCTTCAGAAGTTTTACATGCATTGCACATGCAACTATTTATTTGCAAGCAATGTTTGTACAAAGCTTCACGTCACATCATTGGCAAATATCATCATTCCCTGCAGAATACACACAACAAATACTTATAACAAGAACTGCACACAGCTTGCCACAGAAGTACTTTATTATGTTAATGTAACACCTTGCATTTTACTATGTCACCTGACATCATCACATACCTATTTAAAGGACGCCCATTACCTGCTCATTCACAGCTACTCATTTCAAAATGTTGAGATTGTTTAGGAGACGGAGGAACATTCTTTTCTATGACATGCTTGATGATGAAGAGAATCATATAGGGCAAGGGAGGGACACACCGAGGGACAGTGACAGGGACAGTCACGCGGATACGACAGGGACAGGCCGAGGGACAGGTAGAGGGACAGGAGATCAGAGGAGAAGACAGAGGAGACAAGTTGTGCCTCGTCCGCGTCTGTACAGGGAGAGAACCCTGTTAGATGGGATGAGTGAGGAGGAGATTGTAAGTCGCTATCGTTTGAGTTCAGCAGCAATCTTAGCTCTTTATCAGGAGATAAGGGGAGATTTAGATTTTTTCACAGCCAGAGGTCGTGCAGTCCCTGGGCTTGTTAAAATGCTGTGCTCATTACATTATCTTGCTTCCGCGTCATACCAGACAACTGTGGGCATAGTGGGCGGGGTCTCGCAATCTACATTCTCGCGGGCCTTGACCCAGTTTCTCTATGCACTCAATAGACGCGCTAGGAATTATATTCATTTTCCTACAGAGGCGACAGAGTGGCTGGAAGTCAGGACTGGCTTTTATAATATAGCAGGGATACCATGTGTGCTGGGTGCAATCGATTGCACACATGTTGCTTTGATTGCACCTAGTCAGAGTGAGCATGTGTACCGCAATCGTAAGCACTACCATTCACTCAATGTACAGGTGGTATGTGATGTGACGATGAGGATAATGCATGTGGTACCCAAATTCCCTGGTTCCAGTCACGATTCCTCCATCCTGAGGAACTCTTCAGTCTTCCATGCGTTCGAAGAGGGACATTTTGAACATGGTTGGCTGCTGGGTGAGTACACATTTACATGTTCTAACACAAAACACATTTTTATTTAGGAATGTTGGCATTGTACAATTTGATCACTAATGTCAGCTTATGTGTGCTCCATTCATTATAGGTGACTCAGGATACGGAATTAGGCCGTGGCTCTTGACTCCGGTGCTAAACCCTCAAACTGAAGCAGAGGACAGGTACAATGCAGCCCATATATCTACAAGATCTGTTATAGAGAGGACATTTGGCCTACTCAAGACCAGATTTAGGTGTCTGGACAGAACTGGTGGGGCTCTTCTATACAAGCCTCAAAAAGTGTCTGATATTATCCTTGCCTGTTGCATTTTGCACAATGTTGCACTGAGGCACAATGTACAGTCAGACCTAGCTGAGCCTGTGGTAGACGAGCATCCCACCCATGTAGCTGCTGAAAATGAACAAACAGCCAGTGGTGGCCAGACACGCCAGAATCTCATCAATTCATTTTTTTCTTGTAAGTACAAACATATATGTTCCAAGTTCTACTTTTATACTTACATTATGTTATCTTAACAATAATGTTTTTTTATATACCCTTCTGGTAGGACACAGATGAATATGGGTTGCACACCTTTCTTCTCTCTGCTGTGTGCACAAAGGGATGTGGCACCGGTATGTTATTGTTGCACAGGTTATATAATCCCTCTTCAATTTTACTTTAGTTGTGTGTATGTGAATAAAACTGGGGTAACAAAGCACTAATATTTTAGCATTGTGTTGTTCCTTATGCTAACACAATACACATATTATGCCCATACTCATTCATGCTTCTAGTATGCTTACATACAATGTTATTGGTGCAGTGTAACATGTACATCCATATGATGTGTACACCAGCCTGATTTACATTTTGAATGTCATGAAATATACATGGTGTTGCACATTTAACACCAAATACACACTTTGCTGTGTTGTTTACGGTACTGAAGATGGCATGTCAATGTTTGCAATTTATATATTGTTCCTTTGCATTATAGGTATATCTCCAGTATGACTGATCATGGTATGTATATTTGCTGACATCTCTCATAAGATGTGCCTACATCAATCTTCCTATAATTATTTGAAGTCAAAACCCAACATATTGGTTTAAACACAAATGTTACATATATGTACTTTCTGTATCATGTATATGCATTTAGCTACTCTTGAGCTTTCATGTGCATTGTATTAGAAAATGATTACTCCCATTTCATCACATTTTATGTATGTTTCCTTATAAATTCCATTAATGTAATATAGAGGTGTTTGGAGACAAGGGGATAACTGTAGTTATTTCTTTACTTACGGGAGATCATTCATCACGGATGAAATTGACTGATCATAAAACTCCATGCATGAATGCCTGCAATCACAACAATGCGTACTACATCTTATATTTAGCAATGTTGGTGTTTTGTAATGCTAGGAATTAATAGTCAACATTAATTTAAATTTGTGACATGTGTATGTATAAGTCACACGTGTGTGGATGTGTCCTACATGTACCAAGTGTTAAACTGTTAACAGAGAAGACAAATTTGTCGCTAATGTTACTGTCATTTAGCATTTCTAATTTACCAATATGACAATGTTGGTAATATTTTTGCAATATAAATCACGTCACTTCATCATTATCATGATGATAATTATCAAGTATTCTCACAATTGTAACGTCAATCACGTGCACATTAGCATAGACACACTTTGTAAGACAACTGTTTGTGTCTGTATCAATTTGTGTAGGATCCATGTATAACACCGACAAATGATAACACCAGCTTTATTATGGTAGCTTATATCATCATATTGACTATACTATGTATTTTTAGAACGTTTAATAAACACAGTAAACTATAGTTAGTTAGGTTAATGAAATATACACAGAAACGTACTTCATTACATGATGTTGATGTCATAATCAGAACATCATGCATTGTAGGGGACCACAACATCTGGCCAATAACATTATTTGCTACAGTCCCAAACCATTTTATCAACATACCCATGTAACAAGAGATTTTTAACAAGAAATGGCTATTTGGTTGTAAGTGTCCTTTACATTGGGAGAAGGAGTGGCTCAGTGAGTAAAGACACACACTGGCACTGAGATTTTGAAGCAGGGGAGTCTGGTTCAATTCCCGGTGTCGGCTCCTTGTGACCTTGGGCAAGTCACTTTATCTCCCTGTGCCTCAGGCGGCAAAAAATACATTGTAAGTTCCACGGGCCAGGGACCTCAGCCTGAAAAATGTGTCTGTAAAGCGCTGTGTACAACTAGCAGCGCTATACATGAACATGCTCATATTATAATTATTATAATTATTATTATTATTATTATTATTATTGTTACATAGTTTCGACAGTCATACGTTCCATTACACAATAGAATTCACAAATGTGTTAGCAGAGTGGGAATGGTTGTTATATATAAAACACACCATGCCATAAAATGATAGTAGTCATTAAAGAACACTCAATAAAAATTCATGAGGCACTATTTTGCAACATCATTATGTTAATTAAGTGCTTATGCAATATAGGCATAAGGGTATCACATTTTTAATTGTTTGTTAATAAGCGCTGCAAGCAATATAAAATTAGTTCCATATGTAGTATAGTAGTCGGTGGCTCCTCCTCACAATCATCTCATATAAAGGTAGACTCTTCTGAAATCATACATTGATCCGATTGTATCTTCCCCGACATCTCTGAAATACAGCAAACACATGATGGTCAAATATGGCACCTTACTATATATGTATCCGTGACAACGCATTACACAGCTCTATATGATTGTGTACATACACACGTCACTCACTTATATGTTAGAAGTACAAGTGTACATCAGTATGTAATGTTTCTTTAAATTTGTAGCAGGCATAACTATGTATATGATGTGAACGTTGCCTGTATACTGAAAAATGTGCGCGCACATCTTAGTGTGCGCACGCACTTCACGCTTGGCTGCACTAACTGTTAGCGCATGCGCAAAACAAAGCGTACGTTGTGCGTTCAATACATCTTGAAAATACCATTAAACATAAAATCTTTATTTCAAATACAATGAATACGAAACTACATTCGTTCTAAACGAGTACATCTGTATTCTTTTTAAACAGACGTGTTTGGACAGAAAGGACGGCCGATAACACAATGCGCAAATGCAATACGTGTGACGTCATGTTAAACCAGCGTGAAACGCACGCTAACACTCCTCCCACTCAATTAACATTCAGCTAACGCCCAGTTGACGCCTACAAACACTGAGCCGCACACATGACACACTGCAGTTACCGTTACTATAACAAAACATGACAGCCAATAGGCTTTGAGGCGCGCACGTCGCTTGGGGGCGGGACTTACATCCGTAATCCTTTTTAAGGACGCCTTGGGCCATGACAAGGGTCCCACGTCATACGTGGTGGACCCGCTTTTAAATGTTGCATGATAACAAAACAGGTATGTGTTAGAGTTATGTTAAAATGTTGCTAATATGGTTAAAGGGATAGGAAAGTACGTATATTTATTCCGTCAGCAATGTGTACTACTCTTTCAGGTTATACTATATTGTATTCGGCAACAATTTCTTTGTGATCGCTACATGTTATGCAGTCTGCAATGTTACGCTGTATCCACGCATTGAAAGGGAAAATGGTGGTTAAAAAAAAAAAAAAAAAAAAACATTTAAACGCACAGTCAACGCATAACGGTTGTTATATTTACCATTCTTCTAGAATTAACTGTTCGTCTGGCTGCAACTGGTCGCTCCAGAAATGCAAGGCATTTTCATCCACGCTTGACCCACCCGCTGAATCCAGTATGACACACATCTCCTCCATGAAGCGCTCATAGGAATCGCCACTGCTTTCTTCAAACAATTGGTCGGGAGGTAGGTTCATTTCTTCTGGTTCCCATTCCAATGCATTTTCAGCTGAAAGGCTTGGTACATAATCATAGTAGTTTTGTTGTTGTACAATGTGGGTTTCAGGAATGGAGGGTGCAGATATTGCAGCAGGTATCGATTCACACGGAACAGTAGTAGCGGATCCATTGCTATTGGCATTAGGAATAAATATGCCTTTCACAACAATATATGTGCCCTCTTTCAGGGTAAAATGCTTTTCCTTTGCAATCTTCCAGAAACCATAGGTGTGTTCTAGCTTATCCTGCACACGTTCAAAAAAGTCATTAGTTGATAAAGTGAATCTTATTGAGGAATTAAAATTCCGCGCATGCCTACGGTCTTGGTAATAAGGATATTTAGCTCGAATCAAATCATAGATTTGGCGTGTGCTTGCTTTGTGTCCGCGACTGTTTAAAATTGCTTCTGAAACCATGTACTTACTGCACCGACACACTTTATTCGAGCAAATGCCCAGTTTGTACCTGGCAGATACCTGGAATGCGCCGCTCCTCACCTCTGACAAGCCCCGTTGTGTTTGCCTTCCCAGCCTGGGTTCATGCCTGGCTGACGGGCGGCTGATCTGTTAAATGATAATGATTAGGATTTAATAGGCTGCAATGCTTCGCGTGTCTACCAGATGGCATAAATTCATGAATTGTAATGCAGTATATATATATATACTGTGCAGTATTGCAGCCAGTGGGAATAAAATGCTTCAATCCCTGCCTAGAAAATACCTCAATGCACTCGGGCAGAAAACAGTCACAAACCTCAATACACCCGGGTATACCCGAATTCGTGGGACTAGCCGAGCTCGAATAAAGTGTGTCGCCAGTGTATAACCTAAGAGGGGATTCATATGGTTAACGAATTCATCAGCCATGTCAGAGTAGCACAAAAGATGTGTGCAGTTCTGTCTTCTTTGCTCATCAAAATGATTCTGCTCAATGGCTAACAAATTCCTGTGTTTCGTTTTCAAGGTCAACAAAAGTAACTACTTTTACTCCTTATTTCAAACGCCAATTGGATGTGTCCTTTTAATTGGTTTAAGTTTTGTGGTTAGTGATAGGCGAATGTGGGAAAAACATGTATCATTTTTTTATCTCGTTTGTGAAAACATTCCTACACTTATTTCAGTAACATTGAGTTTTCTAGAAAAATAACAAAGAGCACTGTGTGAAAATAGTGCTTAGACAGCCATATCAGTAAATACACACACCTGCAAAATGAAATGTTTTTTTCCCACATACATTTCTGTGTGTATTTGAAATTCTGGTTAACTACCTGTCTGCATGAGTTTAAATATGTGTGTATCTATATATATATAAATATATCTCTCTCATAAAAAAAAAAATATATATATATATATATATATATATAAAGTGTATATTGTACTATATGTATAGTGTGTGTGTGTGTGTGTGTGTGTATATATGTATATGTATATATATATATATATATATATATATATAATGTATCTTTTTTTTTTTTTTTTATATTGCAGGAGTACACACAACATATTGATGGCAGTAAGTAGGCCTTGTATGAAACCTATTTAAATGGTGATAAACATGAGTGAATTAAGTAATAAACATTTGTTTGCACCCAATAATGTTAGAGGCTCACACTTAGTATAGTTGTCAAACATTAGGCCTGTATTATTAAAATAGTGTGTTTTCACAAGGAAGCATGAAGTGTATGTTTTTTGTAAATACATCTATACCAGTTTAGATAGTACTATATATATACACACACACACACACACACAGTGTGTGTCTGTGTGTGTGTGCATATATCAATACATACTACATATATTTTAGTATAAATTCAGAGATGTTCTTGAAACAAGAACACATAAATGATTAAAGGACAACATTACAATGGCCACCAAAGGTAAGTAATATTTAACACAAAATCCTGCTGTACACGTACAAGAAAGATGTTTGCAGTTAAATAGGTGCTTTTATAATTGCATGAAAATAATATGCACATGCAATGATTACATCAATTAACACACCCAAATGCAATGTTTTGCTGCAAAGTCAATGGCAGCTTCTCTAAACTTAGCAACTGGCTCCTGGTGGACCATTACTGAACAGACGATTAATACATCAATATTTATAACACTATTCATTAATTAGGAGTGTTAACATTTCCAAAACTTCACGTGTACAAGAACATACTTGAAAGTTTGGAAACAACACAGTCTTCAGCATACATACAATAGTAATTAGATAATCTGAAGTCAACAAAACAAGGCCAAAGACATATTTTGTGAATTTTAAAATTTATTTTTTTTGTTCCTTTTGCGAGCGAGTAACAGGCCTGCTTGTTGTCTCTTGAATTTTCCTTTTTCTTTTGCCACCAACTTTAGGTACAACAGAGCCACTTTGAGTGGCCTCTGGCACTTCACGGGCAGGGCTTGTGGCCAGTGACTCACCTACAGGGCTTTTGGGCAGTGACTCACCTACAGGGCTTTTGGGTAGTGACTGTTCACCTACGGGGCTTGTGGCCAGTGACTCACCTACAGGGCTTGTGGCCAGTGACTCACCTACAGGGCTTTTGGGCAGTGATTCACCTACAGGGCTTTTGGGCAGCGATTCACCTACAGGGCTTTTGGGCAGCGATTCACCTACAGGGCTTTTGGGCAGTGACTCACCTACAGGGCTTTTGGGTAGTGACTGTTCACGGACAGGGCTTGTGCCCACTGACACATGTGAACAAGTTGGTAGACACTGCACAAGTGATGGTTGGTCTGTTTCATGTGTGTCTTGTTTTGTTTTTGTCGCCTCCTTTGTAGGTGTCTGCTGCTGAATTTGTACAGATGGCAGCGGTAGGATGTCATCAGGAACCTGCACAGCAATGTCTGCTACTTGACCGGTAACATTTGGGCCTGGTGAATGAATATCAGATGAATGTGGTGAAAACTGACCTGCATGAACAGATCCTGCCTGTGAGGTGTTGAATTGTGGTACATTAGTCATTCTCCAGTAATTAGCTTGTGTTTGCTGAACAACTAATGCTTCGAATGAGGTGTTGATTTTTTGCAACTGTTTAGGCACTTCAATGAAGACTCTGTGGAGATGTGCCAATTGTGAAACTGTTTCTTCCTGCAGTGCAATCATCCTTTCCAGCACTGTCATCAGGTCAGAATGGCGACGATTTTCTGCTTCCACAATTTTTCCCTCAGAAGCTACAATTGCATCATATGTGGTATTTGCTGGACGTTTTGGCGGTAAAACAGTTTCAATTGGAACCTCTTCATGGTCACTTGCTTGTATTTGTGTGTCTATGGCGGCGGCGGCGGCATCATCATCATCATCATCATCATCATCAAAATCCTCTTCATCATGTTCTACAAATAAATGTACACATTATTAAATGGCATGTTAATCTCTGCTGTGTTACTATGTAATTGTACTGTGTCATAAGTAACAACTAACATGTTTCCATACGTTTTATAACCTCACATTAAAAACTACCTTGACTTAAGAATAATGTTTGGACTCAGTATGAAATATGAGTGAATGAAAACTTGCTGTAAACTCACAACTCCTACATGATAGTTAACATCACTAACACAATACAAGTTGCCTTACACTTCATTTTCACTGACACTAAGTAATCCTATTTAAAGAAGATGTGCAAAACAAATAATGAACATGACAACATAACATATAGAAGAGCACATATTATATGGCCACCAACTGATACACTCACCTTCTAGGTGTGTTGAGCTGGCTGACCCAGGTGAAGACACTTGTTCAGTCTCAGGTGACACATGTCCTTCAGGGGCAACTATATATAACAATAACATAAGTTTTACATTTACATGTGTAAATATTGAACAAACAGTTATTGTATGTTCTGTATTTATGAGTACCTAACAGCATCATTTCCTTAACCCAAAATGTGTGTGTGAAAGTGAACATAAATAGTTGTAATAACAATGTACATGCCTGTGTACTTAGAACTTTTGAGTTCCCTAACATAAAACATACTATGTTCCTGCAGTAATGCGTGAGGATAAATAGATAAAATTTGTACATAAAAATCATATGTTGTGTAGTAATATCAGTATCATAATGTACATAACTATCATGAGATGACCATTCACAATGGTTATCATGAAGGTGGTCATATTGCAAAAAGTGTTGTTTTTGGTAGAGGATATGTGTGGTACATTAATATAAGATGTGGCACACATGAATGTGGCTGTGACTAAACAAGACAACACATGCAGTGTGGGATAATGTGTCGTTGATAGTAGTAGTTCAACTATAGATATGAGTGAACTAATGTGTGACGTACGGTTTGATAAGTAATGAGTTGTTGGGGCATTTAGTAGCTAAAGTGAAGCTTTCAAATGAGTGTGATTAACTTCAGTTGTGCTAGTCAGGTTGTAAGAACGGTATTCCCTTCCCCAAAAAGCCTAATCAGCCACACCTTTCAATTACTTGAAACAGGTGAAAATGGTGTGAACTAAGTTGACCCTAAAATGAGGCTGTAATTAGTGTGTGTGCTGAACCCCACCCCCTCTGTTGAAGTGTATGCTGTGATGAGATATTAATTGCAGCTGCTTTAACACAATGGTAGATGAGCTAAATAGTCGTGTGCAGTTTTTAAGTTATGAAAACAATGACATAAAATATGATACGTGTGCCTCATTATGCTGTCTGTATATGACTTAAAGCAAAAATGGACCTTTTCATAAACAACTATAGATGTGTTAGTGCAAGTGATGTTTGTAGGCCGTTGCATGCAATATATTTGATGCATGCTTAAAATAGGCAGTAATGTCATGTTTGTCGGAGTAAAATAAATAAAATTCCCAATAATATTATACATATTTCTGTTCTGTACCTGTAGCTAGTAATAATTTCTCATTAACATGTGTTACACATGTGTACTACCCTGTTGTTCCCCATCTTCGCCCACCATCAATTGCTTCCACTGCAGCAATGCATTTTGGGAATTCACATGTAAATGAGCACGCAATGGCACGTGCTATATTAGTTACTGCTTTTAGTAGGACTACAACATATATGTCTATTTTGAGATATATATATATACAGAATCAGACATATACATATATAGATGCAGGTATGCTTATATTGTGAAGACAGTATAAAAAGCAGTGTAACTATGCAAAATAACTGTAAGCAACGACACGCCTAGTATAGTAATATTTCTCACCTGGTGGAAATTGTGAGGGGTAAATTCCTATATCACGGTCACCAGGTAAGCCTTCCACGACGACGGGAAGTAATTTTGCCCGAAGCAGCTCCTCCAATGGACTTAATATGAGACGTTGTGGTGTCGGCCCACCTCCAGTGCCAGTAGCATGCACGCGTTGGTGTTGTATTTTCTTTTTCAATTTGGACCTAATATCATCAAATCTCTTGTGACAATTCCGCTTGTCCCTCACATGATTCCCACACGCATTGACACCAATGACTATTGTGTCCCACATTTCTTTTCTGCTTGCTGAACTTGTCCGCCCTTGAAAAACATATAAAATATATGAGGTAAATGATTAATAATAGAAGCACCAGTTTCCTACACTGCTAGCTGTTCCAAGAGATAGCAAACATGCTGTTTTATGTGTAATATGTGAAGCACATGAGCATTCACTACTAAACCTATACATGTAAGCAAGGTTGCATTCATATTGTATGCAGTTATGGCAAATTGACCGCCTGTGTTTAGTTGTCCTTGTAAGGCATGATAAAAAGCTGTGTTTCCAGACTAATTAACATAGAAAGATATTCTGAACCCATATTTGCATATGAACAAAACTCAGATGACCTAGGATCACATGTATTTGAATAATAAATGTAAAGGTACACTTACCTAGTAAATGTCCATATATACTGTCATAGTGCTCCAGAATGCCAGTGACAAGAGCTGTATTTTCCTGGTCATTGAAGCGAGGATTACGTGGCTTCTCCACACGTTTCTTCCGAGCAGGTTTAGGGTCAGAGCTTGGCTGGTGCTGACTGGACTCTCCTTCTTCCAATGGAAGAGCCTCCAAAAGCTGCCCACCAGCAAGCACGCCACCACCATCCACCCCATCAGCAACTGCGCCACCAGCAGCACTCACAGCACCAGCACTCCCACTCCTAGCACCAGCACTCCCACTCCTAGCACCAGCACTCCCACTCCTAGCAACAGCACTCCCACTCCCAGCAACAGCACTCCCACTCCCAGCAACAACACTCCTACTCACAGCAACAGCACTCCCACTCCCAACAACAGCAACAGCACTCCCACTCCCAGCAACAACACTCCCACTCCCAGCAACACCACTCCCACTCCCAGCAACACCACTCGGTGCACCAGCAACATCACTCCCCTGAACAGTACGTTCACTCCGACGCGTACTCGCACGAGTAGCACTCCCACTCCCACCAGCATCACTCTTCCCACGCTTTGCGGGCATACTTCCAGCACTCACAAAAAACAGACAACTAATGTACAGCCAATCACACGAAACACTTCCACATATAAAACAAGACAAAGATGTAAACAAAACAACAATGGACAAAGCTCACCCAATACACAACAAGTCTCTCCGTCAATATGCAAATGTTCAATCAGCCAGCTCTGTGCGTCTCTCTCTCTCTCTCACTCCCAACAACACAGAGAATGATTAGCAGTACACGTTGCCTTTAAATATGGCGCGCAATCCAATACATGCTTGTTTCGCCTGATTCAGCAAGATTTGTGATTGGGCAACCTATCAGCACCCCGCCACGCACGCCGATACACCTGTGTGTGATCGGATAATCATCGTGAGAGTGGGCGGATTTGTTTTCGGGTTGATTTTGAATGTATTCGGCACTTACTGCATACGGAGAGGAAAAATCGCCATTAACATGACTAATCGGTAAACTTGCCGATTTCACTTAATCGACGCTTACTGCATGAGGCCCATTGTCCTTTCCTGCAGTGATATCATCCTTTCAAGCACTGACATCATTTCTGAATGGCGACGATTTTCTTCAGAAGCTGCAATAGCTGAGTTGGTGTCACGAGCAGGAGGACTTGAATGCTGGGTTAATCCACGAGTGGGAACATCTTCATGGTCACTTGAGTGAATTTGTCCTTGAGTGGCAACATCTGCTTCTACAAATAAAGAAAGACATTATGAACTGCCATGGAACTTTCACTTGTTTATCAATATAATGAGAGTTGTTCTCACAGTGTAACACATAACAAGTTTCCATAAATATTCATTTGTGTCAAATTAAAAGTTTATGCTTGAAGTAACAATTATGTTTCGACTCAGTGTGAAAGAAGAATGAATGAAAGGTTGTTGTAACCTCACAACTCCTAGCTGATAGTTTACAACACCCACAATACATAAAACAAAAGAACAGGGCGCACAACGCACATAGTGATGTAAAGTTTAAAAAGTGACTTTATGATTAAAAGTAAATAGTTCTGCGTACATCAAAGTGAAATAAACAAGCAGTTGGTTAATAGGTTTACCACACCAGGAGACAACCGGAGGCGACACTCTTCTCTTGATCTCAGTAGGTGGTGGGTCAGCAAGCGTCTCGTCTGATATTCACTCCACACGTGTGAAATCCAGAGCTCTCCGTCTCAGGGTGGCAAGTGGGTCAGTCCCAAGGTAAAAGTCCCGGAGCACAAGGCTTAAATCGGCATGTAACAGCCTCTGTCAGTGTCCACACAACTTGAACGCCAGTCGCTTGCCGCTACTCCTCGTGGGGCGCCCGGTGATGACATCACAAATCGACCATCCACTTCCGGGAGGCGCCTGCTGGAACGCACAGCGTGCGGGCCGTGCTGGATACTCACAGCAATGTAGAGTACAGTGCACGTAGTAGCAAATGTGGAATCAACAGCACTGACTTGCAAATAAAAACGGGGGAACATACACAGAGTGTGTTCTGAACGCACAGGGGTACAGAAATACGAGCAAAGACACCCAACGCGTTTCGTAACACCAGGTTACTTCAGGGAATGTATGCAGATGGGGGGGGGGGTTGTACACATATATAAACCCAGCATCCCCCAATCAAATGTGCGGTGTCTAATTGCTGTATCGTCAATTAAAGGTGCAGCGTATTGCTCATTAAAACCTGCATATAGCTGTGTCTTATAAAAAACAGAACTAATATTTAACAAAATGCATTCAAGTACAAAAAATACAATATGACACTACATATCAAAAATTAAAACATATGAATGGTTAAAACTCGACGCATGAGAAATGGAATTTCTGAAAAAGAGAAGCCAGAATTAGAGGCAAACAAATACATATACAGGGATGAGTGTATAAACAGCATGACATATAAAGGAGGCTAGAGTCTAATACAAAGACCAAATGTCTATGTCCTAATTTAACCCCTTAGGGCTCAATGAGTTCATTTGATAAATCCAAAATGTCTCTTGATAGGAAAGACTTTTGATCCTATCACCTCCCCTTCTTGCTTTAGGGACCACTTTGATACCTTTAAATTGTAAGTTAGAAGGGTCTTTATTATGGTAAAGTGCGAAGTGATGGGAGAGACTATGTTTCTCATAACCTATTTTAATATTTCTAATGTGCTCCTGTATCCGAGTTTTTAGGCATCTTTTTGTGCGGCCTATGTATTGCAGGCCGCACTCACAGTTGATCATATAGACCACATATGTAGAATTACAATTTATAAAAGAATCGATCTCGAAACTCTCACCAGTGGTGAATGATTTGAAGGTTTTTCTCTCTGGGTGAATATGTTTACATATAGAACACTTTCCACATTGATAGTTCCCTGTTGGTTTATCACCAAGCCAAGTTTTAGATGAAGGCTTCGCGTGGGTAAAACTCACGTCACTGGGGGCTAGTGTATTTTTAAGGTTTTTTGCCCTTCTATATATAAACTTAGGAACATCTGCAATATGATCACTTAGTACTGGATCAGTGCATAAAATTGCCCAATGTCGTTGTATAATCCTTTCAATTTTTTTATTCATTGAATTATAGGTGGTGATAAAAGGCACTTCTATCAAATTACTCTGGTCATCAGTTTTTTCTTTGATTTTTGGGATTAACATTGACTGCCTATCCAAGGCTAATGCCTTCGTTCTAGCCTCAGAGAATGTGTCCCCAAGTCCTACAGCAGAGGTTGCATTAAATGACTTCCCAAAGGTTGCTGAATCCTTAGTTAGTTTTTGCTATAAAACCCCTGCTTCAGCTCAAGTCTCAGCTGCTGCGCCCACTGAAACTTCGGCTAAAGTTCTGTTTCCAGTTAAATGTATTCAGTTACCAAGTTTTTCCCTAAGCTTGGCCGCAGAGTTCCCATTCCCGGGTACTTCGCTGAACCAGTCTGTCACCCAGAGAGCGATGATCCCTGCTTCAGCACATATTCCCCACGTTGTGGAATCTGCAGTCATTTCTGGTTTCCCAGACACTCCTTACCAAATACCCACTTCATAGACCAGTACAGTTATGATTACTCCCCGTGTACTGTCTGTGTTCTCCCCTTCTCAAAGCTTAGGGTTAAAATCGTACAGTGGTCAGTATGCCCCTCCTGGGGTTCATGTGGTGTTCCCAGGAGGGTTTGCTGACACACTGTTTTCACTCAAAAGTGACGCTTTTTCATATGTGCTAGCTAGAAGCCTGCACACAGTTTCCCCTCTCTCTGAAATTTGCCTTGCCGGCCCTGATATTCGGAGAGGTAAAAACCTCCCTTCAGATTCAGAATCTCTTTCTACAGAGGTCGTCCTTGCTGTTAGTTCCCCTGATTTCTCTGCCCATGCAAACCCTCCAGGGATCAGCATATCTGTTGTTACCCCCTTAGTACAGTCTGAGACCACCCTGCCTATATTACAAGTCCTGGTGTTTAAATCTGAGCTATTTAGTTTAACTGCCCTTGCTAAACCTCAGTCCCTCAGCACTGCAGCTAAACGTGCTCCAGCAACCGTTGGGTTACTCGGGGTAAAAATAAAAATTCCTGTCTTAAAGGGTACTTTCTCACACATGTCCAGCAAACATAGAACCTCAGTGATTGATTCTAAGTCACTTATCACTATATCTGATTTTCTCACTAGTCAAACCCTGACACCCTCACCACTGGCTAGGAGTCCCGTTATCAGAATTTTTGCACTAGTAAACACGCCTAAATCTGTTTTTGTCATGACAAGCACCCCTGTTGTTAGGGCCCTTGCAGTTTTGGATAAGACTCCTTTTACTTCAAAGGTTTCTGCTATTGTGAGTTTCCACGGTTCCAACTTACCGCTTATTGTCTCTTTAACTCCCATCATTACTCTCCCATTACCAGTCACTGATTCCCAGGCACCAGCTCCTGACGCTAGTTCTCCTATCGGTACCCCTGCTTTGAGAGATGTTTCTGTTATGGATTCCGAGCCTCCAGCTCTGGAGTCAATTCCTTTACTCGCTGCTGTTTTTGTAGTCACTCAGGTCCCTGTCACTGAAGTACAGACTTCAGCTTCTGAGGTTAGCTCCCCTCCCTCCGCTACCCTTGCTCTGCCTGATTCTCAAGTGTCTGATATTAAAGCCCCAAAGCCTATTCCTACTCCCCAGACAATACTATCTCCCACTGAGGGTTCTCCAGTATTTGGGAGCTCCACTGCTGAGTGCTTCTCTGCCTCTGTGAAACCATGGTTTTCCTCCTCGGAACCTTCTGTTGCCCCTGTTATTTCCTTTGAGTTGGAAATACTCTGTACGTATCCCAAGATTTCGGTCTCTATGTCTGGTTTACTGCTTGCCCTGTCACCTTCCATACCAATACCGAGAAATGCTCCCACCCTCCCTATACCCTCGCTGACCACTACCTGGGAGACCTCTGGAGAAGTCCCTCTCAAATTCCTACATGCAGAGGTCAGCCAAGACTTTGTCTGTCCCGAAGGTCGTCCTGGTATATTCGATCAACTATCAAGGCCGCTTATCCTAAATTCTGGTCCCATTACTATAAACTGGGTTCCCAGTGGGGGTTCTTCTGCCGTTTCTGCTCCAGAACCCTCTGGTTCTTCACAGCCTTGGATTCCCAAGCCATTTCGCGGGGCCAGCCATGTACCAATGATATCTCTACCACCACTCTCATATCCTAGAACAGTACTCACCAAGGAACTACTCGTTTACGGATCCCCTTTCCGCCTAAAAAACTTTAGGAACAACTCGATGTCCCCGAGACCCATGGATGGCCCTGTCTGGCCGCAGTTCTCTCCGGGGGGTGGGGGTACATAAAGGAGTGACCACGAGTCTCTGGACCATGACTCTAACACCAATCCTAGACGGTTCAGGAACAACTCCTGGTCCCCCAACTCTATGAGTGGTCTTGTTCGCCCGGAGGTCTCACGTGAAGGGGGAAGGGGGGTACTGTAAGGAATCCGCTCCTCGGTTTACTGTTTGCCTTACCTTGCAGACGTGTGCAGTCCTGGAACACTTCCCCTGATATTTACTGCAGCCTGGATTCACTCACCAAAGCAATACTGCCACACGCCCCTTCTGCCATTGGTTCTCTGACCTTTAAGTACTGCTTTCCCACAATGCTCCCTGCCGAGCATAGTCCTTCGTGGATGTCTCTGTGTTCTGCCATAAGCCTTGTCTTGTCTGTCTCCTTGGTTCCTGAGACCGGCTGCTAGTGTCACGCAGCGGTCTGTTCCTGTGCTGAAGCGGAGTACTCTCCTTGTTGTCTTCAGCTCCCTGGTTCCTGTGACCGGCTGCTAGTCTTATGCAGCGGTCAGTTCCTGTTTCCTGTGCTGAAGCTGAGTACTCTCCTTGTTACTTCAGCTCCTTGTTTCCTGTGACCGGCTGCTATATTCACGCAGCGGTCTGTTCCTGTCGCCTGTGCTGAAGCGGAGGTTTCCCCTGCGTCTTCAGCCTCCTGGTTTCCTGCACTGAAGCGGAGGTTTCCCTGTGTATCTTCAGCTTCCTGGTTCCTGGGGCCTACTCTTTCCCTAATCTAGAGAGGCCGTGTCCTGGTTCCTGCGCTGAAACGGAGGATTCCCCAGCCCGCTCAGGACTCTTGCGCTGAAGCACTGGTTTACCAGTGCAGCTAGGCGGTGTGCTACTCTGGTCTGTCTACCACCTCCTGAGACCAGTACCATGGGCCATGGTCGCCGCACGCGCAGAAGCCACTCCCGCGCTCCTAAGCTGAAGCGGGGCTCTCCTGACTACCTGTTGCCGAACTCCTGCTTGAACAACGTTTACCCTGATGTCTCCAGTCCTGACCCTGGCGTGTCCACCGACGATGCTGTCTTCTCCTATCCTGATCCTGCTACGTACGACTACGAACTGCGCAATCCGGATCCGCCTGCGCGGTCTAAGGTCGGTGCTTTTACAACCCCACCTCAGCCACGCGGTCCGACCCAGGTTTGTGGCGAGCACAGCCGTGACAGAAACATAGTCTCTCCCGTCACTTCGCACTTTACCATAATAAAGGGGAGGTGATAGGATCAAAAGTCTTTCCGATCAAGAGACATTTTGGATTTATCAAATGAACTCATTGAGCCCTAAGGGGTTAAATGAGGACATAGACATTTGGTCTTTGTATTAGACTCTAGCCTCCTTTATATGTCATGCTGTTTATACACTCATCCCTGTATATGTATTTGTTTGCCTCTAATTCTGGCTTCTCTTTTTCAGAAATTCCATTTGTCATGCGTCGAGTTTTAACCATTCATATGTTTTAATTTTTGATATGAAGTGTCATATTGTATTTTTTGTACTTGAATGCATTTTGTTAAAAATTAGTTCTGTTTTTTATAAGACACAGCTATATGCAGGCTTTAATGAGCAATACGCTGCACCTTTAATTGACGATACAGCAATTAGACACCGCACGTTTGATTGGGGGATGCTGGGTATATATATGTGTACAACCCCCCCCCCATCTGCATACATTCCCTGAAGTAACCTGGTGTTACGAAACGCGTTGGAAGTGTGTCTTTGCTCGTATTTCTGTACCCCTGTGTGTTCAGAACACACTCTGTGTTTGTTCCCCCGTTTTTATTTGCAAGTCAGTGCTGTTGATTCCACATTTGCTACCACGTGCACTGTACTCTACGTTGCTGTGAGTATCCAGCACGGCCCGCACGCTGTGCGTTCCAGCAGGCGCCTCCCGGAAGTGGATGGTCGATTTGTGACGTCATCGCCGGGCGCCCCACGAGGAGTAGCGGCAAGCGACTGGCGTTCAAGACGTGTGGACACTGACGGAGGCTGTTACATGCCGATTTGAGCCTTGTGCTCCGGGACTTTTACCTTGGGACTGACCCACTTGCCACCCTGAGACGGAGAGCTCTGGATTTCACACGTGTGGAGTGAATATCAGACGAGACTGTCATGGAACAAGAATCACATTCCTGCCCGACCCCCCTTCTGCTTGTCAGCTCCTTAAGTTCAGCTGCAGGCATTGGCTCCACATACACACACTGTGCCTGTGTAACATGCAACAATGTTGCATTTTTTGCCTCTGAGCACATAATCAGTGAACTGCTACTGCAGCTTCTCCAGTCCTCCCAGTTAATGGACTTTCCCATGTTCTCCCCTGTCTTTTGCTGACAGTTAGTGCAGTCCCACTCAACCTTTAGTGTGACCCCTGCCCCTCACTTTCTTTTCCACCCTAGATTACAGTGAGTACAGACCTGTCTGCATCCACCCCTGGTAAGGCCTTTCTCTCTTACCATAGTCTAACCCCATAGAAGCATCCCACATAGAGAAGCACTCTCTACCTACATTACACCCACAAGTTCCTGTGTTTTCTAATCCAGCAATAAAGTTAAGAAAGACATTAAGGACTTGTCATGCTTTGGAAGAGGGAGGACATGAGTTGAGCTTACTGGAATTATTCATACATTATTCGTGACCCTGGTTCCAGGAAAGTAAGAGAGAGACCGTGTATTAGAGGTCTACGCAGAAGCTATCACTCACAGCCTTCGTGCTACAAAAGTGCAGCTCTACACAGCTATACAGCAAACTGCTACAGCTTTCTGCAAAACAAGCAGCAGTTTAAACAGAACAGTAAAACAAAGACCTGTGTTAGGGAATCACACAGGAGCTACTACTCAAGACTTTATGCTAAACAGAATAGTCTCTGCACCCCAGGACAAGCAGCAGCTTCACTCTGCCAGACAGGGCAGCAAGCTTTATACAGCAAACTGCACACAGCCTGCAACCTTACAGAGAAGCAAGCAGCTTACACTGCACGAGCAACCCTGCACACAAGGCAGCAGCTTTGCAAACAGACTGTACACACAAACCTAATTGCCTTTTTCTCTGTCTGAGTCCACCCGCTGCTCAGCCCCACAGTGAGGAGCCAACGGACACCTGTAAGTACAGCTACCCCAACGCTGCACGCTGCAGGACACCGCTCGGCATCATCTGAGACAGACGCCCATCGCTGACAAGGTAAAAGACCGTACGCCACACGCACTGGCAAAGGCCTACACACACCTACAGCATGGCAGAACTCAGAGCCTCACCAGACATCACGCAGGAAAGCGATCTCTCAGACACAGAGACCGCCGCGCAGCTGCAACAGGCGCAGGCAGGCGCAAGGCCCAAACGGACAGTCACACTGACACAAAAGGGGCGCGAAAAATATGAGACTGACATTGAAGCGCACCGCGCTAAATTAGAGTTGGCCTGGAGCACAACCACACTGGGAATACGCAACGTTAGTAGCGTTGGCAACTATGCGCAACAGCTCGAGCAGGCAATAACGCAATTAAGGACCGATTACTCGCGTTATCAAGAACTGTCAGAAGCATACATTACTTACCTGACCAGGGCCAACACCAGCGAAAGCCTGCAAGAAAGAGACTTACAGAGTAACATTGACCTGGCACGAGACAGCCGCGTGCGTATCACTATCACGGAAGCCGAGAGTAGGAGAAAGGACCTTTTGCTGGAAACTGCATCACAGCGCTCCAGCGCATCCAGGCACTCATCAAGGTCAGCAAGATCAGCGCAGTCTAACGCGTCCAGCGCAAGCACAAACGCTACCAAGGCGAGAGCCGCTGCAGAGGCCGCACGTGCCCGGGCCGAATATGGTCGGAGAGAGGCAGCCGTAAGGGCAGAAAAGGCGCGCATAGAAGAGGAGGAGCAGGTCGCCGCCGCTGCCAATGCCGCCGCCGCTGCTACCACCGCCGCTGCCAATGCACGTAGAAAGGCCGAATTAGACGCGGATCTAGAGGCTCTAAGCAAAGAAGAAGACGCCGCTGCCGCCATAGCCCAAGCCGAAGTCCTAGAAGCAGCTGCGAGACAGGACGGCGGGGAGCTACCGTACAGACGGATTGCCTCAGAGGATCCAGCCCAACGCACTGAAGACTATGTAAGGAGCCTCTTCAGTGTAAACACCAGCGCACCATCTCAACACGGAGGGAGCGACACCACAGACAACGAAGACTCGCTAGGACCACGAGGAGAAGACGCTGCTCCGTCAATGGCACACGCTGCCTGGGATAGCCACAGCCGCAACAGTGATCCACACGCCAGAGCGCACACGGATGCACCACAACAGGCTCGTAATCCAGGTACACCCACGCGGGAGAAAACAGCCCCTCACACTGGCCGGCAGTCATCACGCGTCCACGCCAAGGAAGAGGCGACCGCAAAGACCATCCCAGCAACTACCTCAGAACGGGGCAAACGCGCCGATGTCTCAGGTCTGACAGACATAGCCAAGTACATGATCCGGCGCGACTTGGTGCACGCAGGACTCATCAGCTTCGACGACCGCCCTGAGAACTACCGGACGTGGAAGTTCACGTTCAAAGACGCAATCGACAGCTTGGACTTCTCAGCAAGGGAAGAGCTCAACCTGTTAGTCAAGTTCCTGGGGAACGTATCCAGGGAGCAAGCGCAGAGACTTCGGACGGCAAACGCACATCAACCCCAAGTAGGTCTTGACCTAGTGTGGGAAAGGCTAGAAGAGACCTATGGCAGCCCTGAAGCAGTCGAGGATTCGCTCTTCAAAAGAATCGAGAGCTTCCCCAAGATCACAAGTAAAGACTACTCGAAGTTACGAGATCTTGGAGACCTGCTGCAAGAACTGGAGTCCGCAAGGAAAGACCATTCCTTAATAGGTCTCAACGCCCTAGATTCAGCTCGTGGAGTGAGACCCATCCTGGAGAAGCTACCCTTCAACCTCCAAGAAAGGTGGCTTTCACAAGGTTCCAAATACAAAAGGGAGAAGCAGGTTGTCTTCCCCCCATTCTCATTCTTCGTGAGCTTCATCTGCGAAGCGGCAAAGACAAGAAACGATCCCAGTTTCATCTTAGGTGCGCACACCACATACAGTGCAAGCAGCCCGAAGAACGAGAGACCAGCGACGAGATATGGTAACCCCCAAACACCCATCTCGGCCCGCAGGACGGACGTGCCTCCCACGGCCCAAACTACTCCCGATCAGTCGGTCGCCGGAGACAAGGAACCAAGGGACCCAAACAGGGAATGTCCCATACACAAGAAGCCACACCCACTCAACAAGTGCTTTGGGTTCAGGATGAAGTCCCTAGAGGAACGCAAGAGGTTACTTGGAGAATTCGGAGTTTGCTTCAAGTGCTGCGGTTCCACGACCCATCTAGCCAGGGACTGTAAGGAAGAGATCAAATGCACAGTGTGCGAGAGTGACAAGCACGTGACAGCGTTACACCCAGAGGCGATGACACTCCACCAACTCAAGAACCCATCCTCCATAGCGGAGCATGGCGGGGAGAAAGAAGAAGGAGAGTCAACATCCGTCACATCTCAGCGCACTGAAGTTTGCGGAAAAGAAGGTGACAAAATGTCCTGCTCCAAAATATGCCTTGTCGCAGTGCACCCCCAGGGACAACCTGAGGAGGCTATTCGGATGTACGCAATCCTCGACGACCAGAGCAACCGATCACTGGTCAGGTCAGAGTTCTTCGACATGTTTAACATACAAGATGGTGCTTCTCCTTACACTCTCAGAACGTGCGCAGGGCAAATGGAGACCACAGGGAGAAGAGTGAATGGCTACACCATATGCTCAATAGACGGCAAAGTGAACATGCCCCTTCCCACACTCATCGAGTGCAACCACATGGCCACAAACAGGGACGAGATACCCACACCAGACGTGGCACTCCATTACCCCCACCTCAAAGGAATAGCCAACCACATCCGGCCGGTGGAACAAGACGCCAAGATCCTGCTGCTGCTCGGTAGGGACATCATGAGGGTACATAAAGTCCGTAAACAGCACAACGGACCCCACAACGCGCCATACGCCCAAAGACTCGACCTAGGATGGGTGATAGTGGGCAACTCGTGCACTAACAGAGAGCACGGGCAAGACTACGTTGATGCCCGCAGAACGGAGGTGACAGAATGTGGACACACATCTCTCTCTGAACCATGTCTTGGCCATCTCCAAGTGACCGAAGGGCCAAGTGAAGAGGAAAGACAAGGTCATACCCCTGAGACCAACAAAGACATCCTCACGCCGATGGGATGCGACAATGGCTTAGGGTGCTCAGCAGTCCAGACAGCCAAGGACGATGAGTCGACTCCACCGAAGGAAGAGAGTGACCTCCCAAAGGTGACCGATAAAGGGATCGTCCTAAAAACAACAAACAATCAGACAATACTCCCGCGAGCAAGGGCACAATTAAGACGTACAGTTGTTCCTCTCCACAGAGTATCAAGCAACAGAGCAACCAATTGCCACGGCTGGCATAGCCGCAAAAGATTGCGCCCCACAGGCGAAGCCACAGTGTCAAAAGGACTGTTCGTTCAAACACGTAAAAGGAGACAATTGCAGAGACATTTCCCAAAAGGATTTACAAGGACAAAAGAGACTGTTCTTCGTCATGTCCAGGGAGAAAACAACCTCCCGATGGCAGTCAACAAAGAAACACAAAAGCGTTTCACCAAACTACGCGGAGATGTTCTCGCGCAAGAGAAATGTACCGATGAACTACGGTGCACAGCGTTCCAGACAACAAGGAACGATGACAAACAAACACCCTCGAGGGAAGATAGAGGATTCCCGAGGTTAACTGTCAAGGAGCTCTCTAAAGACGGACTAAGCAGTCGGGTGACTCCGCTACCATTCCGTTCACCAAGGAGGCGCTTCCCAAACAATGGAGAACATGCCATCTCTAGGTTCACCTCGCACCTCTGCGGCCCACAAAGGGAACCAGAGACCAAAAACAACTTTGTGGTCTTCATCCAGAAGATATTCTTTACCGGCCACGCAAAGCCAGCACCTCTAATGGAGGAAGGCAAAGAATGTCGGTACCTCCAATCACCTGGGGCCTACCACCCTCCGGTACCCGATCAAATCCGGGTAATGTTCAACCCCAGCGCTCAGCTTCAGGGAGTCTCCCTGAACGACGCCCCCTTTATTGGATTACATTCGACAACCAGTTTTCCAGGGACAGTAATCCGCTCCCACAAGGAGCCAAAAGCCCTCTCCTTCTGCCAAACGCCAGGTGATAGAGCAACAGGCTGCCACGGCTGGTATACCTACAAGGGGATACACTCTGTGGGTGAAACTACAGAGACAAAAGGACTGTTCTCTCACAAGACTAAAAGGAAACAGTGCCAGAGACTTTTATACAAAGACATTGTGGTGCAACCAGCAAACCTGGAGCTGTGCATCCACCCTGCATCCTTTGCCAAAGAACCTTGGCCAAGGGACCTTGATACCAGTGATACCGGCCGGTGTCACATCGCTATGTGGACATGGACTCTTGCATTGTTTGAGAATGTGATGTTATCTTTGTTATGCATTGCACATATGTTCCACATATTAAAGTTATATAGTGGTATCTCCAGATACCAGACGGGGAGTGTCATGGAACAAGAATCACATTCCTGCCCGACCCCCCTTCTGCTTGTCAGCTCCTTAAGTTCAGCTGCAGGCATTGGCTCCACATACACACACTGTGCCTGTGTAACATGCAACAATGTTGCATTTTTTGCCTCTGAGCACATAATCAGTGAACTGCTACTGCAGCTTCTCCAGTCCTCCCAGTTAATGGACTTTCCCATGTTCTCCCCTGTCTTTTGCTGACAGTTAGTGCAGTCCCACTCAACCTTTAGTGTGACCCCTGCCCCTCACTTTCTTTTCCACCCTAGATTACAGTGAGTACAGACCTGTCTGCATCCACCCCTGGTAAGGCCTTTCTCTCTTACCATAGTCTAACCCCATAGAAGCATCCCACATAGAGAAGCACTCTCTACCTACATTACACCCACAAGTTCCTGTGTTTTCTAATCCAGCAATAAAGTTAAGAAAGACATTAAGGACTTGTCATGCTTTGGAAGAGGGAGGACATGAGTTGAGCTTACTGGAATTATTCATACATTATTCGTGACCCTGGTTCCAGGAAAGAGACGCTTGCTGACCCACCACCTACTGAGATCAAGAGAAGAGTGTCGCCTCCGGTTGTCTCCTGGTGTGGTAAACCTATTAACCAACTGCTTGTTTATTTCACTTTGATATACGCAGAACTATTTACTTTTAATCATAAAGTCACTTTTTAAACTTTACATCACTATGTGCGTTGTGCGCCCTGTTCTTTTGTTTTTTGTCTAGTTCCAGGGGTGTCGAGCCACCCCCAAGAAAGGCTGCAGACCCACATCTAGTGTTATCTTCACATTTAAGGTCAACAGTATTGTTTTTGTTCACTGTGCACTGTTCACAGGTTGTGTTTTACTAGGTATTAGCTGCGCACTATCACCTATTCTTTTACTGTACCCACAATACAGGTTGTCATGAAAAACTAAATCTTCTGCGACAATAACTGATGTGAAGTTAATTACATGTGAAAGGCATTAGCATGGCAAATTAACATCTAGAAATGTACACATTAGATGTCCTGCACCTCATACACTCCCCTTCCATGCTTGATGATGAGCTGGATGAGCCAGGTGATGAGACATGTTCAGTGTCAGGTGACACATGAGCTTCAGGAGCAACTATATAGAAGAATAACATAAGAATTGTATTGACATGTGTACATTATTAACATAAAGTTTGTGTAGTGGGAGTATTTATGGCTAAATATCAGCATCACATAAGGAAATGACAATATGTTTCTGCCAAGCTGTACATTATCCGTCTTAACATCAATGTACATGTGAACCTAATTGGCACATTTATTGTAAAAACCATACAACATACAATGTTCATGCAGGAATGCATTGTAAAATGAAGTGTTCTGTTGTACATACTGCACCGACACACTTTATTCGAGCAAATACCCAGTATGTACCTGGCAGATACCTGGAATGCGCCGCTCCTCACCTCTGACAAGCCCCGTTGCGTTTGCCTTCCCAGCCTGGGTTCATGCCTGGCTGACGGGCGGCTGATCTGTTAAATGATAATGATTAGGATTTAATAAGTTGCAATGCTTCGCGTGTCTACCAGATGGCATAAATTCATGAATTGTAATGCAGTATATATATATATACTGTGCAGTATTACAGCCAGCGGGAATAAAATGCTTCAATCCCTGCCTGGAAAATACCTCAATGCACTCGGGCAGAAAACAGTCACAAACCTCAATACACCCGGGTATACCCGAATTCGTGGGACTAGCCGAGCTCGAATAAAGTGTGTCGCCAGTGTACACTGCATATGCTGCGTAGTAATCTAACAATAATAATGTACATCACTACCATGACAGCAAAGTTGACTCTGCTTATAATTCAGTACCTAATTGTGGAAATGTGAATGAATGTTTTTAGTGATCTGTGGGAACATTTAAGAGAAGCAGGTGTAGCGCTCAATGTGGCTGACACTCATCAACACATGCAGTCTGTCGCTCACAGATGCTACTGGTGTGATAATGTGGCGTTTCTATAAGGTTAAAAGAAGATATGAGTGAACGAATGACTAACGTACGTTTTCATATATAGTGTGCTGGTGGGTGAAAGTCTTCATAGAATTACCATTTCAAATGAATGTGATGAACTTCTGTTCACCTTGTCAGCTTCTAACAACTGTAGTCCCTCCCCCAAGACGTGACAGCACCCTGACCTTTTATTTGTTTCTACCACCTGTAAGGCGTCCCACAAGACTTGACCGTAACATGACCCTGTGATCTGGCTCGGTGCCCAACCCCACCCCCTGTGTTCTCCTCTATGCTGTGATTACATATTAATTGCAGCTGGTTTCACACACTGGTACATGAGCGAAATAAAAATCTGAAGTGAGCTACATATGAACACAATTAAATACCATATGGTACATGTTCCTATTTATGCTCTCAGTATACTACATGAAGCAAAAAAAGAGCTTTAATTAAACATAACGAAATGTGTTTGTGCAAATTATGAATGTTCGCCTTTAAATGCACTATCTTCCATGCAAGACTTGATGAGGCAGTAATGGCCTGTTTATAGGTGTAACATAGATTATCACTAATTTATGTGTATATATATATATATACAGTGTTCGATACATTTGCACGCCCCGGGCGAATGGATTTAACATCGTGGCGAGCTCCTATTGGCCCAAGCAGCACACGTGTGGTACTAGGTGGCGAGTAGATTTTTTGGTGATTTGTCAACTACTGTGTGTGTGTGTGTATATATATATATATATATATATATATATATATATATATATATAGCAACTGTAAATATTACTGTATGCTCATTTGCATGTCTTAGACATGTCTGCAACCCTGTCTTTCCCCATCATCGCCCAGCATACAGCGCTTCCACTGCAGCAAGGGATTCAGGGAAATGACATGCAAATGAGCACTCAGTGCCACCTTTTGCCACCATATATATTAATTGTTACTCTTTGTAGGACAACTAGATATAAATCTATATAGATAGATATATAGATATAGAGAGAGACATATATACAGATATATATGTAGGTATGCTTATATTGGGAAGAAAGTATAAGTTGCAGCGGAAATATAGATAAGAACTGTAACCTACGACAACATTTGTCACCTGGTGGAAATGGAGCAGAATAAATTCCGATATCTCTGTCCCCGAGCAAACCCTCCACGACGACAGGAATACATTTTTCCCGCATCTGCTCCTCCAATGTTGTTAAGATTAGAGATTGTGCTGGCGGTCCACCTCCAGTGGCAGAAGCATGCATCCGTTGTGCTTGTATTTTTTTTCTTTAAGTTTGCCCTGATATCATCGAATCTCTTCCGACAATTCGCCCGGTCCCTGACATGATTCCCACACGCAGACACAGCCAAGGTTATTTGATCCCACATTTCTTTTTTTGATGCTGAACTTGTCTGCCCTTGAAATACATACAAAATATATGACGTTAATTATTATTATACAAACGATCAGTTTCCTAAACTGCTACCTGTTCCAAGAGATACCAAACATGCTGGTTTAGGTGTAATATGTGTACCACATGAGCATTTACGTGTAAACATACAAATGTAAGGAAGCTTGCATGAATATTGTATGAACTTTGGCAACATTTTTAGACTGATTGTTATGGTCGTTCTAAAGCATGAAGGAATATGTGTGTAACAATTAAGTTTAATTGATAGATATTAGATAATAATATTTTGATATTAAGACATCTCACATGACCTAGGATAACATGTCTTTGAAGAATGAATGCAAAGATAGACTTACCTAGTAAATGCCCATACAGACAGTCATAGTGCTCCAGAATCCCTGTGACAAGAACTGTGTTTTCCTCTTCATTGAACCGAGGATTACGTGGCCACTCCACACGTTTCTTCCGAATACGTGCAGCCCCAGAGCTTGGCTGCTGCTGACTGGACTCTCCTTCCAATGGAAGAGACTCCAAAAGCGGGCCACCAGCAACCACCCCACCACCAGACACCCCAGCAACACCAGCAACAGAGCCACCAGCAGCACTCGCACTCACAGCAACACCATTCGCACTCATAGCAACAGCACTCCCCTTAATACTATGTTCACTCAGACGCGTACTCACATGACTACCAGTACCACTCACACCAGCATCACTCTTCCCACGCCTTGCGGCCATACCTCTAGCACTCACAAAGAACAGAAAATAAATTTAAAGACAATCGCACTGAACACTTACAAAGTGAAAACAAGACAAAGATGTAAACAAAACAACACAAGACAAACCTCTCACAATACACCACAACTGTCTCAGTCAATATGAAATATGTAAATCGGACAGCTCTGTGTGTCTCTCTCTCTCACTCCCAACAACACAGAGAATGAATAAAAATACACGCTGCCTTTAAATGGGCCGCTCAATCCAAAACATGCTTGCTTCGGCAGATTCAGCAAAAAGTTTCATTGGGGAACCTAACACCACCTCGCCATGCACGCCGATACACCTGTGTGATCGGCAAATCATCGGCAGAGTGGGAACAAATGTATTCGGCTTGATTCGGAAGGGATTCGGCACTTATTGCATACGGAGAGAGGGAAAATCGCCAGAATCATGCTGATAAGGTACCCTTGGCGATTGCACTTTTTCAGCACTTACTGCATAGAGCCCATAGTCAGTTAACTCACTCTGAGTTTCTCATCTCTTTCTTCTCATGCCATTCTGCATTTGTAACCATTTTTACACTTTCATTGATATAGTTTAATTGTTTAAGTACATTTTATAAGATTTATTTTAATTTTACTTTTATGTCATTCATTACTCTAAGTTGAAAAGTGTGCTCAGTCAATATATTATTTTGAAGTGCTTCAATTTGGACATAATTATATTATATATCATCTATTACCCAGTTTATTGGGTTACATGGGTTGGTGCTTTTTATCATTCCCCCCCTTAGAATCACTCTAAATCTCGGCATTCCAATCCTTACAAGTGTCTATGAATATATGTTTTATGCAACCAAGACCCATGGGTGACAGCCACCCCCCCCTTTATTAATATGATTGGATGCAGCATGTACCCTGGGCAATTGTTGTCATGTTGCTATGCAACGCTGGCTTTTTAGGGGTGTTCCTGGAGCTACATGGCCAACCTCTGATGAAGTCACTACCAGTGACGAAACGCATCAGGAGACTACGTTGCACAGAAGCACAGACACGAGTGCAGCTGACATCTGCAGCCAATTCACTGATGTTTTACCAACGGGGAAAGGCAGGGAGCTCCCTGAAAACAGCACTGCTGGAGTCCGGTGGGCGAGGAGTTGCTCAGGACCATATTTACCACTCTCTACGGTTGAGCTCCCAGGTACCTCCCAGTATCGAGACATTGTGCTTGCCTCTCTGCTTCAACCACACATCAGACTGGTGATTATTCTACTGCTGGCAAACGGACTGCTGTATATCCTGATAGTGACATCACTACGATTGAGATTCTATCTCACAAATGTTGGTTATATTTGTCCTCTTGTGAGTGCAAATCCAAGAGACCTTCTTGTTTATTTTTGTGAGGATTCACCATCCTGGCGGTCGCAGACCATCTCCTAACCCCAACAAGCCTTCCATGACGGATACCCAGGATGTGCGGTTTCATGGTCCCAGTACGTGCGTGGATCTTGTGAACTCTGTTCAACCGCCCGCGGATTCAGACCCCATCACTGAACCTGGCTACGTACCCCGACTATCCGATACTCTCCAATCCTGAACCTGGCTACGAACTACGAAGATCCGAAACTCTCCACTCCTGAACTTGGCAAGTACTTTAACCATTCTCCAATCTATAACCCTGACGTGGCTTGAATGACTACTCTACATCCTAGGCGCGCCCGCGTGGCTGTGGGTCGGCGTTTTCCAATCCCCTACCTCAGCACCGCGGTCGCGCTTCGTTTGTGGTGAGCTATGCGTTACAATTTTTTATACATTAATAAATTTCCCATTCAGTATCACGCTATGGAGCCTGCGCTTCTCTCTCTCTTTTTTTTCTGTTAGGTATTCTTGGTGTGGCAACATCACTATTGAAGCTGCAGCCTGCTCCTGTCTGGATTCACCACCATATCTGATATTGGACTATTTTTACATCATCTCGTCGTTTGTATTATATCTGTTATTAAGTTTTTTTTATATGTGTTGTACTTGTTAGGCTATTTTATTATTATTTGGGCACATTTATACGTGGCCCTGATTGTCTATCTCTTATATACTGGGTACATTACCCTATAGCCTTATTTTATTACGCACATATTTAGGAAGTACGACATAGCGCTACTTTATTCTTTCTATATATATATATATATATATATATATATACAGTGTTCGACAAACCTATACATTTGCTCGCCCCGGGCGAGTGAATTTAACCCCCGGGCGAGTAAATATTGGCCCAAGCAGCACACGTTTGGTACTAGGTGGCGAGTAGATTTTTTTGTGTGGCGAGTAGATTTTTTGGTGATTTGTCAACCACTGTGTATATATATATATATATATATATATATATATATATATATATATATATATATATATATATATATATATATATATATATATATATATATATGTCAGATAAGGCAGTTGGCACTCCAATAGGTGCTGGTAAGCCACAGGTGCACGTCCCATATAAAGAATGTAGTTATACGTTACCGTTCCAAGGATTGGTAAACAAGAGTCAGCACTCAATGTTGAAAATCAAAGTGTATTAGTGATAGCAAAAATACATCCAGAAACCCAACGTTTTGGTCCTACAGAATGGGACCTTCCTCAGAGGGTTACAAAGGGAGAATGACACAGTTCACCACATATATATATACATCAAACACTGAAAGTCAATTACCAATCACCAGCACCATCACCATCACCCAATTAAATTAACACAATAAATCTGCAGCTCTGATGTCATGTGTTGATTAAGCTTACATAAGATACGTCCATACTGCTAATGACCCAGTTGTGTATTGCATCCATTGTCAGGGTTACATATATATAATTTGTTTGTTGTCTCTTCACTTCTGAGTTAGTGCACTGTATATACAGTATGTCCTCACTATTCCCTCTATATTACCCAGATGAAGGTCCCATACTGGACTGAAATGTAGTTTTTTATGTTTGGACACCAATAACACACTTTTGAACATTTGCTCTGCGGTGCTGTGTCTTATTCATTGGACTCTAGTTTGGGTAAAATACCTATTATACATGTTAGGTGAATCTTTCTATTTTTATATTGTGTATATTTTTAGTAATCACAATTAGTACAATGACTTATTGCCTGCATGAACTAAATTGGATCCCATTGCAAAATATTAAAAGTCCTTCCAATTAGGGTCTCTTTGTACCACTCCAGAATGAATGTATATGTTTATTTATTCATGAATGGAATGAGAAGCAAATGACTGGAAATAGATATTTCTGTTTTTCATGTGATTGGCGAATATGGCCATACATTTTAGAATGCTGTAGCTGTCATCTTTTCCGGCATTTCATCAAGTGGGTACAAATCTTAGTCTCAGGGTATTTCATCCAATGTGCACTCATCCCTACCACTTTCAGCCAGCACAGCCCTGCGTAGGATGTATGTCTTTATAATTTGGATGTACGCATCTTTAAACTTCTTTATTTTGAATGCGTAGATGATTGGGTTCACGGCCGAGTTGGCATGGGACAGTAATAGGACAAGAAAAATAGTGGGCCAGTATTCTTTGAATTGTGTAACAGCTGGGACAAAATGGATTATGCAGTTTACAGTGGACAGGGGCAGCCAGCTCAGGGCAAACATTAGCAGGACCAAGGATAGTACTTTAGCAGTTTTGTATTCCTTGCCGTAGGATACCACGGTGCGTATGGAGTTGGGGATATTCAGCTTCAACTGTTTTCTTATAAGGTAGAAAATCTCAATGTACAAAGCCAGCATTATCACCAGTGGGAGAAGAACCCGTACGAACATGTTGAAGTAGACCATATAGTCCATACTCATGACACTGAGAAATTGACAGCTCAGGTAGTTCCTGTCTTTTGGGTCTAGGCTGGACCTGTTGTTCCAACCAAACATTGGCACTAAACTCACTAAGAAAGACACAATCCATGTAATTCCGATAGATAGATAAATTCTTCTTCTTGTGATCACCGTCCTGTACCTGCAGGAGCAATGACAGATTCTTGTAATTTTTGGGTAACACCAAACTCTGACCAAATATTGTTCAAAATGTCATATTTTCTAACATGGCAAGGAAAAGCTATTTAGACTCCCCTTTCCTAAGAAAAACAAAACATAGAAATTGATGGCAGATAAGAACCACTTGGCCCACCCAGTTTGCCCATTTTCCTATCTATTGGAAAACCTCAAATTCTATTATAACCTTTGGTTTCTTTCGTATTTAGATGCCTAATGTCTATCCCAATCTGTTTTGAATTCTGTTACTGTATTAGCTTCTACCATCTCTGTTGGGAGGCTAAACCATGAGTCCACCACCCTTTCGATAAAGTTTACTTACTTACTTAGAAAGATTCCCACAGAATTTATGCTTAGAAAGCAGAAAGGGAAAGAAACATTCTAAAATAAATACAATTTTATTTCAATAAAAAGTTAAACTATGGGTCTGCCAATATCAATGGAGTGATACTCGGTATACCCCACATCACCCTTTGACCACTGCCTGTCCCCCAATATCATCATACAGTACTTCAATCGCTGGAAACAAATGGGATTGTTATTTAGATTGACACCTAGAATAATTTTATGGGGTCAGCTAGAAATGAAGATAACAAATTAACTTTGTATATAATCCATTGATAATTACTAAAAACAAATTAATCCTTAGTTTCTGATTCCATGAGTTTATTAGCATCAATCCATATTTCTTTCAAAACCGTCACACAAAACCTCCCTCCATGGGAAATATTATTAGCTGCTGAAACACAGACGGACAAGTTTAGACATCCATTGTCATTTGGAAGATGAAAGCTTTTGCCTGATGTTGTACTTGCGCAAGTCACTGGAGTTTTATGTCAAAAATAGACACATCCATTGCATTAACTGCACAGATGATGCCAAATTTGGCCTCTTTCTGCATACAACTACCTATTTTTATTAGTACACTCAATTCAGACATTAGGACACAGAACAATGTATTTATTTGACATCCTTTTAGCTGAGCAGCCCCTTGCCAGATCATACTGTACATAAATATATTATTACATAGTGCCATTTTTTTTTAGATGCATGTTTTTTTCTCCAGCTGCCCTCCCCGATGTCCTCTAGTTTTGTGTGCTACATATTCTCATATTAGAGAAGGACAAGTAAAAATAAAATAAAATAATTACAAAATATATGCTGGCAGATTACAAAGAAGTAGGAGAAAAACGCTGCTCAACACATTTCCCCCTTAGGGATTTTCTCAAGGATGTACGTCTTCTCAATGTAAATAAAGACATTGCACTCAATACTGCACACTAACTGTAACTGAGCATTGCATGACTAGAGGAAGAGAGTAGAACTTTTTAAAACTTGTCCTAAAATATTGTTTGTCCAAATATAACAGGTATTACCTAATACTGACTTACTCATGTACATTAACGGCAAAGTTTTGACACAGTGTACCTGTAGCTTACCTGATTGGTATCTTAATTCTCAAATACCTGTCAATGGCTATGGCGAGAAGAGATAGGTTGGACGCGTTGGTTAATATGAGGACTAGGCAGCACATGAATAAACAGGCGTGGAAATGCATTTGTAACCCCAGGATTACTAAAATTTCCAGCGGCGTGACCAGGACTCCCACAGATAGATCTGCCAGTGCCAGTGACATAATGAAGTAAAAAGTTGCGTTCTGAAGACTTGGGTTTATTCTCACAGCCCAAATCACCAGGGTATTGCCCAAAACAGCTGATATTCCAATCACAGACTCCAGTGCAATGAAAATGTTTGAATAAATATCTCTGTCTGCTGTTTCATTAGCCATGGCTAAAGCTGGGAGGACAGCGCCTGGATTGACTTCAAACCAAAGGAGAGCATGAGGGAGGATGGCAATAAATATGAAATGGATTGTCACATAGTATCTGTGCAGCGCTCAATCATCCATGGCACAGACTGGCTGCAAACAAGTTCTGCTTACAAGATATTTCAGTTTTTGAAGTGGAGAAAATCTTCTGTTGTGATGACAACAATTCTCTTCAGTGATCTTCTACAACAGACTACACCTGTAGGAATATTCCTGCTGACACTAAAATGCCTTTGTGATGTCAAAGGAAATAGCTGTTGCGCATAGTAGTTCTAAAGACCCTGCAGGATGCTATAATCAGACGCTACCCTCTTTTTTCAGCATTACTGAGAGTTCGGTAGGAACTCATGAGTCTTATGCCTTTGGTTGAAATGCCTCTCAATATTTAGAGAACTAACATTTGAAACCAATTCTTCCTTTGGTCAGATGGTGCAAGCCCTTCCTAAGTAGAACCGAGTAGGTCTTTGAAGCTGTACCCCCAAACGCAGGTGCTGAAGACAAATAGAGTAAAGGAATTTATAAAATGTGCCTGAAGCAGACATAAAACACCTCCAATTAAGTGGTATATGCCATAGATAAAATTATAATGTAAGGTTTTACACTAGGGAAGGAAAATGAGTTAAACAATCCTGATCTGACATTAATATCTACAGGATGTTTCTACAGTGCAAGATACGAATATGCTGCTTACCAGCTGTAAATAAAACTGAGTGGGGAAGTTTGCTGTATTAACTTGCGATATATACAATAAGTTTTTAACCAAGGAGTAAAATGTTAAATAATATTTAGGGATTTCGTGTTTTAGGTTTTAACCAAAAAACACAGACTGATTTTCTTGCACTTTCGGTTAAAACCAATTAAAAAAAGCAAAAGTGAAGTATAATTTCCTATTAAATTCCACCCATTCACACACAGGAGACAAAGGCATCACCGGGTGTAGGGAAACTATAAAAATAAAAAGTCTACCGCTAAACACCAAATTCAAATCCGTGCCAACTTTGTGTCATTGTTAACACTTATAAACACTATTATAGTTTTAATGAAAGGAACACACCGGAAAAATAAATAAACACTTTTTTTTTTACAAAAAAAAGAAATAAACATCGTAAAACAGCACATAAAAATCAGCGGCAAAACGGTTACAAAAAAACTGCACCGAATTTATCAAAGGAAAATGTAATTAAAAGCAGTAGAATTTTATTTTTAAAATACAGTTTCACAGCTCTGAATATCGTACCTGAGGAAGGAGGTTCCCCGAAACATTGTGCGTTTGGCTATGAGTTCTACAAAATAAATGTTTAAAAATCCAGTCAAGGGATTTTGGAGTGAAAAGTTCAGTGATCTAGAGGAAATTTGTGTTGGAGGATTACTGTTGATGGCAGAGGTTAGATGGCGGCCATTTTCTTCAGCCAGCACCAACATGTCATGACTTGAAAGGATATCAAGATTTATGGGAGTGCGGTAAGAATTTACTTTTACCCTGTATATAACCCCATTTATTAATTTCAATGCAAAGTAAGCAGCACTAAATACACAATTCTGCTCTATAGCAAACATATATAAAAAATATATACTGTATGTAGCCCCCCTGCTAGTGACTACTAGTAGTTAAAGGGTCAAGATCCCGAGAGAGATAACTGTATGAGATCACGCAGGGTTACTTCATTCCACATTATGTGATACAGGGGGACTTGGCAGAAACTAAGCCACACCGACTTTCTGTCTGGTGCTAGTGACATCACCATTAGAGTATATATACTGTGGCAGGACGGCCTCGCGGCGGGGTCAGTAAGACGCTAGACACGATGGGAAACGTTCAACTATAGTGGTTTATTAGCCACAGCCAAAATAAAGTATGTGTGCACTGTCCCTTTAAAAACTACTTTCTAGAAATTAAAGCCTGTTCCCTTTAGGGAAACTAACTCACTTCTTGAGCCCTTACTAACAGGACAGCCAGCTAATCTGGTCATGCCCAAAACATATGCTACACAAAGGATAACCAATAAGCATAATAATAAAGTCTTATCTGTAATGCAGGTCCAACAGCAAACAGGAACACGGTTCTGGGGAGCAAGCTGTGTCCAGCCTCGCAGCAATCTGTATCTTTATCTTTACCCTGGGTTGGGGTCCCAGCTGGTCTCAGCAGCAAAGCTCCTCACAGGACTGGGGGACCAGAGCAGCAGCTACGGCTTCCTAGCCGGGAGAAGTCTCTCCACCCTCACGTGGAAAAACAAGCTCACCTTCTGTGAGCAACTTCCTGCTTTTTACAGCACTTGTTTCACTGATGAGTTCAGCCCCTGTTTAATCAGGCTGCAGGTGTATGCAGATCTCCACCTGTAGGTTAACTGGTTTAGTGCTGGAAAGTACACACATCCTCCATTCCAGCTTACTGAGTCAGTGACTCTGTCACAATACTCAGCTAAGAAGATTCTAGAATCAGGTTCATGGAGGAGTGACTGTGGAGGAGCCTTACTGTCAGTTATGTCTAAGTTTATAGTAACTTTACTAAGAATGTCTTGTCACCTTTATTGTTTTCAGTTAGGTAACGTTCCCTTTATAGTACGTGCCTCTATAAAAGAAATACATTCCTTTGAAATTGTTTCTTCCCATCCAATGGTTTAAACAGAAAAACCTAGGCGCTAACCTGCACAGACAAATCCAGCAAAAAAGTGACAAAACGGTGTATATTACCAGTGAGTGGTGAGAGGTGCCCCTAGGCAGTGATGAAGGGAAACCTAGGTTGATACAAAACCCTTCTGCTACAACCCCAATAGGGATTATCCGAAACCCTGGACAGGAGAAGCAAAACAAGAAACAACGGGGAACAAGGATTTAGGAAACAGTGGCAATCAGGGTTCTATGCATGAAAAACACACATACCTAACCTACAATGAGGTCATTCCTGAGCCTTATGAAGCCGAAGTCTCGGCGAAACACGTAGCTCCTACCAGCCGATAGTTTTTGTCCCACGGGGGGCTCTGTAGCAGTCGCAAGCAGCCGCACGTCATCACAATACTTACCTGTCTTCCGGACGAGGCGGCAGGGACCTCCGTTGCAGGTCTTGTAAAATGTTGAAATGTACTCACAAGGTACTAGAATTATTAGACACCACCCGGAAGCACGGAGATGCGAGACGCCGACGGAGCTGAACAGCAGGGGGAAGAGAGTACTCCAGGTTCCAGCTGTCGGTGTAGATCATTGGATCAAACTGCTTGTATAATTCTAGTACCATGTGAGTGCATTTTAACATTTTACTTACCATTATAAAGTGTCATATCAGTCTGCACTATGTTCGGTCCCTTATTTACTCTATGAAGGTTCCATTCGTGTGTGTTCCCTGATCACTCGGTCCTAAGGTTATCGTTTGGAAATCCTTTAAAAAGAAACCTTTTACATGTATTGAAATTATTTGAAAATTGTGAGTACCATCCATTTGGGGATTGGGAAGATTTAACATCACAATATTGGAAGCATATTGCACTATATCAGATATATGTTTTCTCTTTCATGATTGCGCTCCCCTTCAACATGGAAATCAAAGAATACTATTAAACAATACACAGGAAATGGTTACAGCCTACAGTATGAGAAAATGCAAGCTATATTTGTTTTACACCCAAAACTCACAAATATTACATGCTGCATAATAGAAAATTAAATATATAGATCTAGAAAAGTCAAATGTTGGGACATTGGTAATGACCTGAAATAGTAGGTTGCATACAGATGCAGTCAGTTGTATCTCCAACCTGCCCCGCAAATGTGCTGGTGAATCGCGGACCAAACCTGGCTCGTTCACAGCCAAGTGCGGAGCAGGGTCTAATTTCCCATCAGGATTAACACAGCGGGGGTCCCTGCTACGGAATGGGACTCCAACCTGTGTTAATCCAACCAGGCCGCCTCAGTCTGGAAGAGATGCGCAGTGAGAGTAGACAGAATCAGTCACTCTCTCTGTGCACCTCTAACAGGCGATGGTGCTGCTTTTATTTTTAGGATTTAAGCAGGGGGTCTCTGGACCTGAACACAATACAGTTAGATTGATAATACAATACTGTACAGAACATTAAAATAAACAATAGGCAATATAGCTATTCATTGCCAATGGGGTTACTTATTCTCTCAACAGGGGAACAGATAACCACATTAGCAATCAATGGGCACAAGTAGCAAAATGGGGCTAATAGCGCTTTTACCCATTCGTTTAAAAAAAAAAATACACAATAAAAATACATTGACATTACAGTACTGTACAATACACAGCAGCCAAAAATCCATTGATTGCCACTGTGGTAAACTATTCCTGCAATGGGGGCACACAGTACCCCAATGGCAATGAAAGAACAACCTAAATAAAAAATCCAAAAAATAAAATACATTATAATTTAAAAATCAAAATTAGCCAAAAAATGCTTTGCTTGTCTATGGGGTTATCTATACCCTCAAAGGGGCATAGATAAACACATTGCCAATCAATGGGCATTCTAAAAAAAAATACAATTAAATAAAATACAATACAAGTGTTTCTTATACCCACGATGCAATGATCCCCATCAGCTTGGTGCACAGAAGTCCATGATCCTCAGTTGCTTGCAGAGGATCCCTGGTCAGTAGGTCTTCGTATCTTCTTTCTTTTCTTCTTTTCTTCATCCTTGTCTTCTTTCTTCTCCAAAAGGTGCAGGAGGAGATGTTTTCACACCATCTTCTTCCAGTGAAATGAGACGTGACAGGCCTAATATAAGACCAATGACGTAACATTTGATTGACAATGGTACTTCCACCAATCAGATAGGTGGATCTACCATGTGTCCAGGCATCAAGTTTGGCAGAGAATGACTGTGACGGTAAGGGGGTAACCAGGCTCTCAATAAATGTCAAGCCCATGAATGGTTACCCCTGATCCGTATATTGGGATTCAGGAGTGTCAACTGTATATGCATAACCTGTAATTTGCGACAATAAAGAATTGTTGTGTTTTTACCTTTCCGGAGGTGCCAGCAAGCAGGGATTGCTAGTGCATGAGTTTCATGGGGGGAGGGCTTGCGAATAAATTGTTATCAGAATGTGCCTAGGTAGTTGGGGTCTGAAGTTGTTGGTTCCCCTAAAAATGTACCCAGGAAACATGCCTGATTCCTGGATACATGTAGGCATATTGTCCCGGCAATATCTCCCCTTGAAAACGCTTGCACGACTAACCGCTATGGTTCCCTGCTTCAGCACAGCCAAGGAAGGTAAATGGGGCATAGGGATGTCAAGTGTCCTGGTAACTGTGGGGATCCCTAGGTTAAGGGAGGTACCTCAGTTAGTGTCCAGGTAGCCCAAAACCAGTGTTAGGTTCATGGGTACCCCTAACCGTAGATAAGGTTGTATGGGGACTCTCAGAGTCCAGTCTAAGTTCCTTAGATAATGTGTAGGGAATAAAGGCTAGTAAAACTAAAAGTGCACATTTTTACTCTATTCCCCATACCCAGGGATGTATTAAAGTCAATTTTTATTAATACATGATATGTACTGTTGTGCACGGTAATGAGCTGGGACTTTCAGAACCGATGTTCTGACAGGCTACTAGAGCTTCCAGGTTGGTGCCAGTAAGTCTGCCGTACATGGTAGTTGAAAGTAACCAGAGGATGCCAAAGGTGTGAAAGCCATTTGGGTACCAGGGAAGGGCTCAAGTACCCATGTCCTGGGAACAAAGGGCAGCCATTCTGGCTGCCATATGTTCTGCCAGACCTGGAGGAGTCTGACCCAGCGGGTGGCATGAGCTATATAGACACAAAGGAACAGGAATGGTGCTACGGGTAATGAATCTAATTGAAAGCGAATGGAATAATAAAACAAGGGAAAATGCAAAAAGGTGAAGGAATAATGACCCATAGTGGTGAAAAATCAACACGACGCCTACAACAGTGCAAAATCACTGAATGGTGAAAATGAAGAACCAACAGTGATGGCAAAAATATACAAATGTAATCCCACTCATCCTTCACATATGTAAAAGTATTATTTTTCCTTGGGATACAGTGGACAAACAGGATGAGGGAGCGGGATGTACAATATGTGAAAAGATAAAACAGTATACAGTATAGTGCAACGCTGTATGCAAAAAAATTGGCGTTAGATTCAGAAATCTCCAAAAGTTATACTTGCATAAGTGTGAGTTAGCAAAGCATATCAGACACAGTAAATAGGTGTGCAGGAACATAGGTCCAGGAAAAACAGAGTAACCTAGAGGATTGGAAGAGCTGTATGGGTGTACTATGGTAGGAAACAGGAACACCATAGCGCAGACTGTAGGTGCAGAAAATGTAATAAAAGAGATGCACTTATACTTTGTGCAATAAAAACAAACATGGAATAGTCAAATCGAAGTGAGGACGTTCTCACTACTCCTCTCTCAATCAGTCCGGTCCACGTCGATGATCACAAACACCGAGCGGTTGTTGCTTCTTGATGCAGCCGCTAGAAGCAATAAGTTCACTCACGAGGTTCTATCCCGATGTGGCTCTGTCTCCTGAATTCAACGCGTTTTGCTATCTTCAATAGCTTTGTCAGGAATCCTATCACCCTCTACAGCTGACTGCCCTAATATAGGAAAACGGGGTTCCCCATTGGTTCCCGACCGAGGTCTCCCAGGTGTCTGTTGACTGTGATTCAACTATTGCACCAATAGCACGGCGGTATGCAAGGCACTACCCATTCAGACAATACCCCGGTCGGGACAACCATAGCTGAACCCTGGACAATGTATGAACCCTCCTCTCTGTTTACATCCCAAAGTGGGCGCACAATGCAAACTGAAACACTGCTGTATACACCAGTGCACAACCCTAAATGGATACATATATGGCACATGGACCAAAAGACTAAAAAACGACCCTAGTATGTACACGATACATTAAAAGTACTTATATAAAATATCGACATCCTAAAATATTACATAGAATATATAAATCAGTCATTATATCAAAATTATAAAAATTATCTACAAAAGCATTAATCAATGTTTATACATATGGATATTGAAACACACATAACAAAACAAACTTAAAATACAGCAACTAATCATCCTGTAAAACGACATCATTATTTAGTCTAATTGTCTAGCTTAGTATGGGTGGCATGAGCTAGCCAGGGACGGAGGTGGCAAACTTGCGCATGTCCCTTGGCAATCTCAGATTTCCCGCAGACTCGCATTTTCATATCGGCTTCGCTCTGATTGGCTACTGAGAAAGTTCCCACACTCTGATTGGCTGTAGAACTTCCAAATACTATAAGAAACCTCTGAGCCAATGAGATTTGAGATTTCTGGCGCTAGAACACGAGCGGGCTTTTCAAAAGTGCTCTCGTGCGAATAGCAAGGCACCGGCTTCAGAAAAGTCTGCCCGGAATATTTTCTAAATACACATTTTCATATATTTCACCCTCTCTCTGTCACCCTCTCTCTCTGTCACCCTCTCTGTCTCTCACCCTCTCTGTCTCTCACCCTCTGTCTCTCACCCTCTCTGCCTCTCTCTGTCACCCTCTCTGTCTCTCACCCTCACTCTCTGTCACCCTCACTCTCTGTCACCCTCTCTGTCTCTCACTCTCGCTGTCTCTCACCCTCACTCTCTGTCACCCTCTCTGTCTCTCACCTTCACTCTCTGTCACCCTCTCTGTCTCTCACCCTCACTCTGTCACCCCCTGTCTCTCACCCTCACTCTCTGTCACCCTCACTCTCTGTCACCCTCTCTGTCTCTCACTCTCGCTGTCTCTCACCCTCACTCTCTGTCACCCTCTCTGTCTCTCACCTTCACTCTCTGTCACCCTCTCTGTCTCTCACCCTCACTCTGTCACCCCCTGTCTCTCACCCTCACTCTGTCACCCCCTGTCTCTCACCCTCACTCTCTGTCACCCCCTGTCTCTCACCCTCACTCTCTGTCACCCTCTGTCTCTCACCCTCACTCCCTGTCACCCCTTGTCTCTCACCCTCACTCTCTGTCATCCCCTGTCTTTGACCCTCTGTCTCTGTCACCCCCTGTCTCTCACCCACACTCTCTGTCTCACACTCTCTGTCTCACATTCTCTGTCTCACACTCTCACCCACACTCTCTGTTTCACACTCTCTCACCAACACTCTCTGTCTCACTCTCTCACCCACACTCTCTGTCTCACACTCCCTCACCCACACTCTCTGTCTCACACTCCATCTCACACTCTGGATCTCTTATTTACCCTGGATATCTTAACTGCCCTATACCTACACCGAAATAACCTATACTGCTTTCTTCCAGATCTGCCTCAAGCTTCACATGGGAGACATAGGAATCCCCCTAACCCAGAAGACAGGTAGGGAACACCTCCCCTCCAAAATATAGCATTGCGGGAATGAGTTACCTGGAGTTTTTGTTTTTTTGCGGCCCACATAAACCTTATTTATTTGGCCCGTGTTAGCCTTTGAGTTTGACATGCTTGCGCTAAGGTAACCAAGAGGGTAATGCCTCCTGCCAACCCCCGGGAGGCCAAACCATTTTAACTGGGCTTTTTCTGTTGCTTTTTTTAAATGACAAACAGATGGGAATTAGAGACATTGTTTTTTCATTCTTTTATAGAAAAGTTGATTTCATGTTGTGTAAAGTCATTTTCAACACATCTATCTTATCGTACATTATCTACATTCATCTAAGGCGTCAGGCTGGTTACTGCAGGAATCAAATTGGCTTCATATAGACTGTGGCGTGAGTGTGACAGGTTGGGCAAATCCTCCTCTCAGACGAGTCTCTATCAAAGGCCAAGCTGGCGTACGTAATGCTTTCTTCTGCGGAGACCTGTAAGAAAGTGAGAAGGGGAGCCTGAACTGAACATATTTCTGTCTGTACCGGATTTACAATAGACATATAACATAAGTGGCAGGTGTTCCTTTAAGAGATTGAGGTTTAGAACAGGTAAACTATTCTAAACGAGAGCGAAAAGTGGGGGGGGGGGGGGGAGGGTAGGGGAGAGAGGATGGAGGAGAGAGAAGGAGGGAGACTGAGAAGGAGGGGGGAATGAGAGAAAAGGGGAAGGGGAAGTTTGTATAGCCATTAACATTATTATATTAGCTTGGTTGTTTTGTTTACAAAGTAATTACAAATAGACATAGGTAGCATATAGGCTTAGTTTCAGTGTTCCCAACAAGAACGGCTTCATATTTATTTTTCACAAGATAGAAATAAGTAAGACAGTACTTTACGGGTGATTAAATATTTTTAAGGAAGTTGATTGCACTTATGTGTCATTAAATAAAAAACTGAGCCAGTAGGTTGAACTATCCCTTTGATAGTGACGCTGGTGGGGAACATTGCTTAAATTATTTATTCCTGAACACTGCCTCTGCATTTCACCCAGGACTTTACATTCGGTTACGGGGTTTACAGATATGGCGGAAGGAGTTGGCACTGTAATTATTGCCTATTGGACAGTTTGCTTGTCTCTAGTTAGAAATCATTCAGGATCCCTAAAACTGAACTTAATGCACACTCTTCTGTCATACAAACTATGTTTCTATATGTAAAGGCGAGTATGCCCTTCCTGCAGAGGAACGGGGTGGAAAAGAAATATTTTTACCATGGGATGATCATCTAGAGATGACGCTCTTTCACTGGGACCTGTCGTGGCCTTTCAATGACCTTTCGCTTAAAAATAAGGAATATTTTAATGTATAGAATAACTTACAACAAGCATATATGTAGAAAGCATGAGGGGGTACGTCTTTAAGGCTTGTGTGTGTGTGTGTGCATAGATAGATAGATAGATAGATAGATAGATAGATAGATAGATAGATAGATAGATTGATCTCACACACAATCTTGATTCCAGTCCGTGCTAACTGTAACTTGGTAATGCTGGCTGCTGTGCTGCTGCCTTTGGTCCTGTGCAAGCTATTAACACAGCAGCTGTCTGCACGTATATGAACATTTGCACATGCGCAGATGGCTACTGTGTTAATCACTTACACAGGAGCGGATGTGCAGACTGTCAGCAGCAGAGCCCGATTATAAGGCGAGTATGGACTTTTCAATATAACTTAATTGAAAAAAACCTCGCCTTATCGGGCAAAACTGGTGTGTGTATATATATATATATATATATATATATATATCTTAATATATAAAATCGAATGGTTAGTGCTATCTGCGGTGAATCTGCGGTGAATCGGGTCCTCAACCTCTGGCCAATCAGATTGGTGGGTGTGACGTTACCCAACTGCCACTCTCTTCCCCCTCGGCGCGCGCACGCCACACACACACACACACACACACACACACACACACAAACCTCTCTCTCCCCCTGCCCGGCGGCGCTCCAACTCACCTCTCCCCCTCCCCGGCAGCGCTCCAACTCAACTCTCTCTCCCCCTCCCCGGCGGCGCTCCAACTCACCTCCCTCCCCGGCGACGCTCCAACTCACCTCTCTCCCTCCCCGGCGGCGCTCCAACTCACCTCTCTCCCTCCCCGGCGGCGCTCCAACTCACCTCTCTCCCTCCCCGGCGGCGCTCCAAATCACCTCTTTCTCCCCCTCCCCGGCGGCACTAAAACTCACCTCTCCCCCTCCCCGGCGGCGCTCCAACTCACCTTTCTCTCCCCCTCCCCGGCAGCGCTCCAACTCACCTCTCTCTCCCCCTCCCCGGCGGTGCTCCAACTCACCTCCCTCCCCGGCGGCGCTCCAACTCACCTCTCTCCCTCCCCGGCGGCGCTCCAACTCACCTCTTTCCCTCCCCGGCGGCGCTCCAACTCACCTCTCTCCCTCCCCGGCGGCGCTCCAACTCACCTCTTTCCCTCCCCGGCGGTGCTCCAACTCACCTCCCCCCCCTTGCGCTCCTGGCGGGGGAACAGGCAGGCTGCAGCTGCCTCGCAGCGCCTAAGATGGCGGCGCCCGGAAGGACCCCCTTCTTCCCTCGCGGCGCCGAGTGAGAAGATGGCGGCGCCCAGAAGTAGAGGTAGGTGTCGCGTGTGAGTCGCTCCCCCACTTCTCCCCCCCACCTCCCAGAGCACGCTCTCTACGGCTCAACATCCCCGAGGAGCAGGAGGAGGGCGGCAGGGAGTTAATACCTCCTTTGTGCCACCGGGAGTCGGCGGAGGTCACGAGGGGGGAGAGAACTAGTGGAAGCCTGAGGAGCGCGGCATGCTGGCAGGTAAGGAAATGCAGGGGGAGGAATCCATGCCTTTGATGCCCCCCCTGCCTTTGACGCCCCCCCTGCCTTTGACGCCCCCCCTGCCTTTGACGCCCCCCCCCTGCCTTTGACGCCCCCCCTGCCTTTGACGCCCCCCCCTGCCTTTGATGCCCCCCCTGCCTTTGATGCCCCCCCTGCCTTTGACGCCCCCCCCTGCCTTTGACGCCCCCCCTAACTTTGACGCCCCCCCCTGCCTTTGACGCCCCCCCACCCTGCATTTGACGCCCCCCCACACTGCCTTTGATGCCCCCCACCCTGCCTTTGATGCCCACCATGCCTTTGACGCGCCCCCCCTGCCTTTGATGCGCCCCCCCTGCCTTTGACGCCCCCCCTCACCCCCCTCACCTCCCTCCCCGGCGCTCCAACTCCCCTCCCTTCCCAGCAGCGCTCCAACTCACCTTCCTCCCCAGCTGGGGAACAGGCAGGCTGCAGCTGCCTCGCGGCGCCTAAGATGGCGGCGGCCGGAAGGACCCCCTTCCTCCCTCGTGGCGCCGAGTGAGAAGATGGCAGCGCCCGGAATTAGAGGTAGGTGTCACGTGTGTGTCGCTCCCCCACCTCCCCCCCACCTAACCCCCACCTCCCAGAGCACGCCCTCTACGGCTCAACATCCCCGAGGAGCAGGAGGAGGGCGGCAGGGAGTTAATACCTCCTTTGTGCCACCGGGAGTCGGCGGAGGCCACGAGGGGGGAGAGAACTAGTGGAAGCCTGAGGAGCGCGGCATGCTGGCAGGTAAGGAAATGCAGGGGGAGGAATCCATGCCTTTGATGCCCCCCCTGCCTTTGACGCCCCCCCTGCCTTTGACGCCCCCCCTGCCTTTGACGCCCCCCCTGCCTTTGACGCCCCCCCCTGCCTTTGACGCCCCCCCTGCCTTTGACGCCCCCCCTGCCTTTGACGCCCCCCCTGCCTTTGACGCCCCCCCTGCCTTTGATGCCCCCCCTGCCTTTGACGCCCCCCCCTGCCTTTGACGCCCCCCCTAACTTTGACGCCCCCCCCTGCCTTTGACGCCCCCCCACCCTGCATTTGACGCCCCCCCACACTGCCTTTGATGCCCCCCACCCTGCCTTTGATGCCCACCATGCCTTTGACGCGCCCCCCCTGCCTTTGATGCGCCCCCCCTGCCTTTGACGCCCCCCCTAACCCCCCTCACCTCCCTCCCCGGCGCTCCAACTCCCCTCCCTTCCCAGCAGCGCTCCAACTCACCTTCCTCCCCAGCTGGGGAACAGGCAGGCTGCAGCTGCCTCGCGGCGCCTAAGATGGCGGCGGCCGGAAGGACCCCCTTCCTCCCTCGTGGCACCGAGTGAGAAGATGGCAGCGCCCGGAATTAGAGGTAGGTGTCACGTGTGTGTCGCTCCCCCACCCCCCCCCCCACCTAACCCCCACTTCCCCCCCACCTCCCAGAGCACGCTCTCTACGGCTCAACATCCCCGAGGAGCAGGAGGAGGGCGGCAGGGAGTTAATACCTCCTTTGTGCCACCGGGAGTCGGCGGAGGCCACGAGGGGGAGAGAACCAGAGGCAGCCCGAGGAGTGCGGCATGCTGGCAGGTAAGGAAATGCAGGGGGAGGAATCCATGCCTTTGATGCCCCCCCTGCCTTTGACTTCCCCCCCCTGCCTTTGACGCCCCCCCTGCCTTTGACGCCCCCCCTGCCTTTGTCGCCCCCCCCTGCCTTTGACGCCCCCCTGCCTTTGACGCCCCCCCCTGCCTTTGATGCCCCCCCCTGCCTTTGATGCCCACCCCTGCCTTTGATGCCCCCCCTGCCTTTGATGCCCCCCCTGCTTTTGACACCCCCCCCTGCCTCTGGGCAACGCTGGGTATACACACACACACCTCCTCCCCCCTCATCACACTCATCTCCCTCCCCGGCGCTCATTCACCTTCCCGGCGCTGACTCGCCTCCCCTCCCCGGTGCTCACTCCCCCTGCCTTTCACGCCCCCCCTCCCTGCCTCCGGCCAACGCCGGGTATACACACACACACACCTCTCCTCCCCCCCCCCCCATCACACTCACCTCCCTCCCCGCCGCTCATTCACCTCCCCGGCGCTGACTCCCCTCCACGGCGCTCACTCACCTTCCCTCCCCGGCGCTCACTCACCTCCCCTCCCCGGCGCTCACTCACCTTCCCGCCGCTGACTCACCTCCCCGGCGCTGACTCCACTCCCCTCACCGGTGCTCCACTCACCTCCCTCCCCGGCGCTGACTCCCCTCCCCGGTGCTAACTCTCCTCCCCAGCGCTGACTCCCCTCCCCGGCGCTGACTCACCTCCCCGGCGCTGACCCACCTCCCCTCCCCGGCGCAGACTCACCTCCTCTGTGTGATACTGTGTGTGTCACTGTGTGTGTGACACTGTGTGTGTGTGTCCACTGTCCCCCCCTCCTGCCCACTGTCCCCCCCGTCCTGTCCACTGCCCCCCCTCCTGTCCACTGTCCCCCCTCCTGTCCACTGTCCCCCCCTCCTGTCCACTGTCCCCCCCTCCTGTCCACTGTCCCCCCCTCCTGTCCACTGTCCCCCCCCTCCTGTCCACTGTCCCCCCTCCTGTCCACTGTCCCCCCCTCCTGTCCACTGTCCCCCCTCCTGTCCACTGTCCCCCCCTCCTGTCCACTGTCCCCCCCTCCTGTCCACTGCCCCCCCCTCCTGTCCACTGCCCCCTTCCTGTCCACTGTCCCCCCTCCTGTCCACTGCCCCCTCCTGTCCACTGTCCCCCCTCCTGTTCACTGTCCCCCCCTCCTGTCCACTGTCCCCCCTCCTGTCCACTGCCCCCCCCTCCTGTCCACTGTCCCCCCCTCCTGTCCACTGTCCCCCCTCCTGTCCACTGTCCCCCCTCCTGTCCACTGTCCCCCCTCCTGTCCACTGTCCCCCCCTCCTGTCTACTGTCCTCCCCTCCTGTCCACTGTCCCCCCTCCTGTCCACTGCCCCCCCCTCCTGTCCACTGTCCCCCCCTCCTGTCCACTGTCCCCCCCCTCCTGTCCACTGCCCCCCCCCTCCTGTCCACTTCCCCCCCTACTGTCCACTGTCCCCTCCTCCTGTCCACTGTCCCCCCCTCCTATCTACTGTCCCTCCCTCCTGTCCACTGTCCCCCCCCTCCTGTCCACTGTCCCCCCCTCCTGTCCATTGTCCCCCCCTCCTGTCCACTTCCCCCCCTCCTGTCCACTGTCCCCCCCCCCCTCCTGTCCACTTACCCCCCCTCCTGTCCACTGTCCCCCCCTCCTGTCCACTGCGTCCCCCTCCTGTCCACTGTGTCCCTCTCCTGTCCACTGTGTCCCCCTCCTGTCCACTGTGTCTCCCCCTCCTGTCCACTGTGTCCCCCCCTCCTGTCCACTGTGTCCCCCCCTCCTGTCCACTGTCTTCCCCCCCCCTCCTGTCCACTGTCTTCCCCCCCCTCCTGTCCACTGTCCACCCCGCCTCCTGTCCACTGTCCTCCCCCCCTCCTGTCCACTGGCCTCCCCCCCCTCCTGTCCACTGGCTTCCCCCCCTCCTGTCCAATGCCCTCCCCCCCTCCTGTCCACTGTCCCCCCCTCTTGTGCACTGTCCCCCCCCCCTCCGGTCCACTGCCCCCCCTCCTGTCCACTGGCCTCCCCCCCCTCCTGTCCACTGTCCCCCCCCCTCATATATATATATAGTACGTTACCATCCAGCAGGGCAGCAGAACAGCAAAGAGAGGCAGCACTCAGAGGTAAGTGTACACAGAATTGTATTGTAACAGTCACAAAATTCCAACGTATATAAAACCCCAACAATACATTTTTAGAACCGGAAAAATGTAAACGCCAACAATATTTAAGTTCTGCAAATCACTATTACCAACCGCAAGGATCTGTAGGTTCAAAAAGGTTCATCGCTGCTCTACAGAAAGGACTGAATTCCTATTAACTATTTCTTTTTATAGGACTTGACTTTGGTAAATATGTGTGTGTTTTTATATATAATTTTTCATCCATGAGCCTTTGATAAATAAAATCCATGTTTCTATGCTTTGTGACATCATTGGCGCACCGCGCGTCCAGTGAGCCTGTGTGCGCGGCGGTGCAGTCGGTCCTAGCAGCGTGGGGCTCCGGCTTACCCGTATGGTACCCCCTGTGGACTGTGCGGGCCCGTGAGTGCGGCGGCGGTGGCTGTTCTGATAGCGTGGATCTCCGGAGGACTCGTGTAACATCCCCTGCAGAGGATCTCATGTCTGGGGAGAGAGGACATCTGCTCTATGGGTCCTTAATTTTCAGCCTTGCTGTAAGTAGGATTCCAATTTTACTCCTACTGGATGGTATTGTATTTCTTGGTCCTTAGCCCAACGGCAAATTGTCTGTTGTTATAATATCTATTAATTGTATTTTATTAAAATTGTAATCATCATTTAGTTATTCTTCTCATGTGTTTGGTTTTTTTAGAGTTACTCTATGATTTTTCTTTTTGTCTTTTTTTGTTGTTTATGTCTGTTTGTCACCTTTGTGAGACTTCATTCAAGATCCCCCTCAGGACTGCTTGCTACCCTTGATTGGACTCTCTATTTGGTCAGAATTCACTTACTGTTATTATCTTGGAGGCGCCGGCTGTTTGTTTTTATTGTTAGGTTTTTGTTGATTTGTGTTGATCACTTTTTGTCCAGGCAGCCTCACTTTCTCAGTAAAGCTTTTTTTGTAATCACTGTAATAATAATATTATTACTATTTTATTTTGAGCATTAGCGCTGGTAACACTTTTCCTCTTTTTTTTTCCCCTGGATATATCTGGTGTTAATTTCCTGCCCCAGTATTACTCCCATTTTTCGGAAAGGAGACTTTGATACTTATTATGTATATTTATTATTGTTGTCACTTCACTTCTGGGTTAGTGCACTGTATATACAGTATGTCCTTACTATTTCCTGTATATAACCCTGATGAAGGTCCCATAGTGGACTGAAACGTTGTTTTCTTTATGTTTGGGCGACAATAACACTCTTTTGAACATTTGCTCTGCAGTGCTGTGTCTTATTCATTGGGCTCTTGTTTGTGTAAAGTATCTATTATATATATTAGGTGAATCTTTCTCTTTTTATATTGTGTATGTTTTTGGTAATCACAATTAGTACAATGACCTATTGACTGCATGAACTAAATCTTAAAAGTCCTTCCAATTAGGGTCTCTTTGTACCACTCCAGAATGAATATATATGTTTATTATATGAATGGAATGAGAAGCAAATAACTGGAAATAGATATTTCTGTTTTTCATGTCATTGGCGAATATGTCCATACATTGTAGAATGCTGTAGCTGTCATCTTTTCCTGCATTTCATCAAGTGGGTACAAATCTTAATCTTGGGATATTTCATCCAATGAGTGCTTATCCCTACCACTTTCAGTCAGCGCAGCCCTGCGTGGAAGTATGTCTTTATAATTTGGATGTACAGTATGTGTCTTTAAACTTCTTTATTTTGAATTCATAGATGATTGGGTTCATGGCCGAGTTGGCATGGGTCAGTAATATGACAAAATAAAGAGTGGGCCGGAATTCTTTGAATTGTTTAGTAACTGGGACGAAATAGATTATGCAGTTTAGAGTGGCTTACATTCACGCGACAAGCAGCCACCACCCCAAATGGCTCCTAAACATCCCTCTCAGCCAATTTAATTGATTGAGACGGAATTGTTCATCTGATACTGTTTTCCACAAACAATCTAAACAACTAATCGGTAATTTCGTCCAAAATAGGGATGATTCTGACCTGGGTCTTAAGTCCTACCATGAAGTTAGATCCATCAATAGAGTAGCGCTGTTAGAAAAATCCAAACAGAAACACTCTTTGGACAATGTTGATAATGATCACCGGAAAGCACCTAAAACTAATCTTGGTAATGCAATAAAATTAATCACCAATCTAACAAAATAGTCCAAATCTTTAACTCACATTGGAAAGTGCTCTCCTGTTATCCCCATCGGAGGGACCTGTTAACTCAATCTGCTCAAATTGTCTTTCGTAAAGGAAAGAATATTAAAAACACACGGGCACCGAGCAGATTGAGGAGACCGGAAAAAACGGGCTAATAAACAACAAGCCCAAGGGCAATTTCAAATGTGGGAGGACACGATGTCTTATGTGCAGGCACATAGTGTTGGGAAATTCATTTACTTCCCTTACCAATGGTTCTACACATAAAATCAACAGCAGCATCCATTGTCTTACAATGTATGTAGTTTATGCACTGTCGGTTTCCTGCCATCTTCAATATATAGGGTGCACTGTCAGGAATCGGCGTTCTCCCCGCTTCCCACACAGAGCACTCCCTCCTCGCAGGGAGCCCCTGGACACACAAAACAATCCTGCCTTACCAGCCTCCACGGTTCCTCGCCCCTGCCGCCGTCGCGGGATCACTCCCCTCGGCAATTCCTCTGCTCAGCGCTGGGCGCGCCCACGCCCTCCTGCATGCACACCTGCACGCACACCTGCACCATCCACTGGCTCGGTTCACACGCGTACACGAGTTACGGAGCGCGCTCAGTCTGCACACTCTTATTCACCTGGCCTGTTATGCCTGCACCAATCTGCAGTGTCTCCCTGTAGCTCTTCCTGTCCCGCCTCCATTCCTAATTGGACCTTCCTGCTTTATCTAGCTCCTCTCTGCTCTCAGTCTTTGCTCGACATAGTCTCTGTATGGAAGTACTTCTGGATTCTCTCAGTGTTTTCACAGGTTCTAACGCGGCTTGTACGACTACCCCCTCTGGCTCTCGATCTCGGCACCCCTTGGACAACGCACACTCTGGTAACCCCTTGAACACGACTTGGACAACGACCTATCTCCACTCTCCACTCCCTGACTTCGGCGAGGAATCATTCACTCTATCTCTACAACCGGTACCGGCAAGTATTGTCTACCTTACTACACCTGGCCTGGCAACGCTTCATACCACACTCCGGACATGCTCCCTTTGCTGCGGGTGCGTGTATTACCACTTGCCCCTTCAGCTCAGGGGACGGGTCTGGTCTGCGGGCAGCACCGGCGTAACATTATGTCGAGCCCACAAGACGCAGACCAGACCGAACTTCAACAGTTTCTCTCCAATCTGCTTCAGCACAACCAGGCCATGGCGGATCAAATTGTGACACTTACACGCCAGGTTGCAGTGCTCTCAGACAGGGTACCGACCGCGACCCCGCCAGATGTAAGCCCCCACTCCGCAAGCGCAGTTAGCAGCTCAGATGTAAGGATTCCTCCCCCCAAGCCTTATGCAGGTGAACCGCAAGATTGTAGGGGTTTCCTAAACCAGTGTGAGGTGCAGTTTGAAATGGCCCCCCATCTCTACAATACTGATCGCAAGAAGGTAGCCTACATTTATAACCTCCTCACTGGCAGCGCCCTGGCTTGGGCTTCCCCGGTTTGGGAGCGACGTTCTGACCTTACCCAAGATTACCCGGCATTTAAAGCCGAGTTTCAACAAGTATTCGATTCTCCCGCTCGTCGGGAGATGGCATCTGTTTCTCTCCTCCAGATCACTCAGGGACGGCGAATGGTGACGCAGTATGCTGTGGAATTCCGGACTCTAGCAGCCGAGACTAACTAGGGACAAGAGGCTCTCGTCTCCGTGTTCTGGCAAGGCCTGGCAGATCCCATCAAGGATGAACTCTCTCGCCAATCCAGGCCGGATCAATTGGAGGTCCTCATTGATTTGGCTGTCCGAGTGGATCAACGTATCCAGGTACGCCGCTCAGAGCGTCAGCGCACTCGCGTCCATAACTTTCAAGTTCCGTTCTCCAGTACTCCCAGCAACACTCCTGCTCCCCCAAGTGCTACCATACCTCTTTGTCCTGCACTGGAGTTGCCAGAGCCAATGCAATTGGGGGTACAATGTATCCGCACACCGATACGGCAATTCCGCCACGCCGGGGGATTGTGTTTCTACTGCGGATCCATGGAACATCTGGTTCGGGAGTGTCCACTGCGTCCGGGAAACGGGAACACCCAGTGAGTACAGAGGGGCTCTCTCTGGGTGTAATGTCTCCTCGTCCCCTTTCTAAAGGTGAACTCCCTAAGAAACTTACATTTCCAGTCTCCCTTTCAGGCGATAAGTTCAAGACTTCTACCGCCGCTTGCATTGACTCAGGAGCTGGAGGAAACTTCGTGGATCTTGAATTCGCCAGGTTAAACCGCATACCACTCGTGAGAAAGAAGGTTCCCATCGCACTCGTCGGTATCGATGGACGTCCTCTTACCCCGGCCCACATCTCCTTAGAGACGGCTCCCTTGCTTCTGTCCTCACATCTGCACAAGGAGATCTTAGTTCTCGATGCCATTCACGCTCCTCGGATACCCATCACCCTTGGTCTTCCTTGGCTACAGCTTAACAATCCTCTCATTGACTGGACTTCCTCTGCTTCCATTTCCTGGAGGCCGAGGTCAGGCGAGACTCATCAACTGCTGGCCAATACCTCTGTTCCCGAAGTTATTCTACCTTCCATTTACCATCAATTCCGGGACGTTTTCAATAAGGTACAGTCAGACCTCTTGCCGCCACACAGGACTTACGATTGTCCGATCGATCTAGTTCCAGGTTACTCCCTACCCAAGTCCAAGACCTACCCCTTGTCTTTACCAGAATCTCACGCTATGGATGAATATATCCAGGAGAATCTCAAGAAAGGCTTTATTCGTCACTCCAATTCCCCAGCAGGGGCTGGGTTTTTCTTCGTCAAGAAAAAGGACGGGTCGTTGAGGCCTTGCATCGACTACAGGGGTTTAAACCACATCACTATTAAAAATCGTTACCCCCTTCCCCTTATTACCGAACTGTTCGATAAATTACAGGGGGCCAAGATTTTTTCCAAGTTGGATCTTCGTGGTGCCTATAACCTGGTGCGCATTAGGAAGGGGGATGAATGGAAGACGGCCTTCAACACGCGTAGTGGACACTATGAATATCTGGTAATGCCTTTCGGCTTATGTAATGCTCCCGCTGTCTTCCAGGATTTCATCAACGACGTCTTTCGTAAGGTACTCAATATTTTTGTTATTGTATACTTGGATGATATCCTGATTTTTTCCAAAGATCTCCAGGACCATATACGCCACACCTCCTACGTCCTTTCCCGTCTCCGTGAACACCATTTGTACGCCAAACTGGAGAAGTGCACCTTTCATCAGACCTCTACTCCGTTCCTGGGGTATATCATTTCCGATGAGGGGTTTATGATGGACTCCGGTAAACTTCAAGCAGTCACTGAATGGCCAAGACCCAACTCTCTCAAGGCCATACAACGTTTTTTAGGGTTCGCTAATTACTATCGTAAGTTTATACGGAGTTTTTCCACCATTGTGGCACCCCTCACTGCGCTCACCAAAAAAGGAGCTGATCCTTCTGCTTGGTCATCCGAGGCCATCTCCGCCTTCGAGACACTCAAGGAAGCCTTTATATCCGCACCTATTCTCCGTCATCCCAACATTGAACTTCCCTTCGTCCTGGAGGTCGATGCTTCTGTTTGCGGCGCTGGTGCCGTTCTTTCCCAGAGACCCACGCCCCAAGATAAGTTACATCCCTGTGCATATTTTTCCAAGAAATTCTCGTCTGCCGAGAGGAACTATGACGTGGGTAACAGGGAACTTCTGGCCGTGAAGATGGCTCTTCAAGAGTGGAGACACATGCTGGAGGGGTCGAAAGAGCCGTTTACTATTCTCACGGACCACAAGAACCTTCTTTACATAGAGAACGCTCGACGCCTTGGTCCACGACAGGCTTTTTGGGCTCTTTTTTTTCTCGATTCGATTTTCACCTGTCCTATATCCCCGGGACCAAGAACGTAAAGGCAGACGCACTCTCCCGAATACATTCTTCTGAAGAGAGGCCAGAGGAATCTTTGGAGACTATCTTTCCACATGAGAGGATTCTCGCCACGTCTACTTTCAAGAATCTTGACAAGATTTTGCACTCCCAGAGACGCATTCCCAAGGACTTGGTCGTTCCCAACAACAAACTCTTTGTACCATCCAAATTTGTTCCAGAGGCCCTGTCTTGGGGTCACTCCTCTAGATCTGCAGGTCATCCAGGTTTTAAGAAGACTACTGATCTCATTCGTCGGAATTTCTGGTGGCCAAGGATGTCTCAAGATATTCTGGAGTTTACCCGCGCATGCCCCACGTGCGCTCAAAGCAAGTCTCTCCATCAAAAGCCTCAGGGTTTTCTGTTACCCCTTCCAGTTCCCGACCGCCCCTGGTCCCACATTTCTATGGATTTCATCGTGGAGTTGCCCAGGTCCGGAGGAATGAACACTATCTTGGTAGTCGTGGACAGGTTCTCGAAGATGTCCCATTTTATTCCACTTAAAGGATTACCCACCTCCCCCGCCCTTGCTGATATCTTTACGGAGCAGATTTTCCGGATTCATGGGATCCCTTCGTCCATTGTTTCTGACAGAGGTTCTTAGGTCGTATCCAAATTTTGGAGAGCTTTCACGAAGAGATTGGGCATCTCTTCTTCCTTCTCTTCCGCCTATCATCCTCAGTCCAATGGACAAACGGAGAGAATCAATCAATCCCTGGAGAAGTACCTGAGATGTTTTATATCCGATTTCCAGGATGATTGGGCTCAACTCCTCTCTTGGGCAGAGTATGCCGTCAATTCTGCAAAAAACGAGTCCACCCGGGAGTCGCCCTTCTTTATAAATTATGGGTTCCACCCTCCCTGTCTTCCCATTCCCAACATTCCTTCTGCAGTACCAGCCGCAGATGAACGCATTTCTTCCCTCCAAACCGCATGGTCCAGGATTCAGTCTACCCTTCTCAACTCCTCCCGCAGATCGAAACTACAGGCCGATCGTCTTCGTCGTTCGGCGCCCAATTACAAACCAGGGGATTTGGTATGGCTATCCTCTAGGAATATCCACCTCAAGGTACCATCTCCTAAACTGGCACCTAAGTTCCTGGGACCCTTCCCTATTTGTGAACAAATCAAGCCAGTGGCATTCCGGCTCCAACTACCACCCAGTATGAAGATTCCCAATGTCTTTCATGTGTCCCTTTTAAAACCATTTATCTCCAGTCACTTTTTTCTGGATCAGACTCGTAAACCGGATCCCATTACTGTACAAAATAACGAGGAATACGAAGTTCACTCTCTTTTGGATTCTCGCCTATCCAGGGGTCAGCTCCAGTTCTTTGTTCAGTGGAAGGGCTTTGGCCCTGAAGAGAGATCCTGGGTACCTTCAAAGGACATTCATGCCCCGGCCCTTCTTAAGTCCTTCAGGAAAAAGTTTCCAGAGAAACCGTTCTTGGACCGTCCTGAGGCCGTTCCTGAAGAGGGGGGTACTGTCAGGAATTGGCGTTCTCCTCACTTCCCACCCAGAGCACTCCCTCCCCGCAGGGAGCCCCTGGACACACAAAACAATCCTGCCTTACCGGCCTCCACGGCTCCTCGCCCCTGCCGCCGTCGCGGGATCACTCCCCTCGGCGATTCCTCTGCTCAGCGCCGGGCGCGCCCACGCCCTCCTGCATGCACACCTGCACGCACACCTGCACCATCCACTGGCTCGGTTCACACGCGTACACGAGTTACGGAGTACGCTCAGTCTGCACACTCTTATTCCCGTCCCCCGGACCTCAGGCTCCGCCCCCGCACACTGCACGGGCATACTCAGGTTACTAACAAGACTCACCTGGCCTGTTATGCCTGCACCAATCTGCAGTGTCTCCCTGTAGCTCTTCCTGTCCCGCCTCCGTTCCTAATTGGACCTTCCTGCTTTATCTAGCTCCTCTCTGCTCTCAGTCTTTGCTCGACATAGTCTCTGTATGGAAGTACTTCTGGATTTTCTCAGTGTTTTCACAGGTTCTGACGCGGCTTGTACGACTACCCCCTCTGGCTCTCGATCTCGGCACTCCTTGGAAAACGCACACTCTGGTAACCCCTTGAACACGGCTTGGACAACGACCTATCTCCACTCTCCACTCCCTGACTTCGGCGAGGCATTCTTCACTCTATCTCTACAACCGGTACCAGCAAGTATTGTCTACCTTACTACACATGGCCTGGCAATGCTTCATACCACACTCCGGACACGCTCCCTTTGCTGCGGGTGCGTGTATTACCACTTCCCCCTTCAGCTCAGGGGAAGGGTCTGGTCTGCGGGCAGCACCGGCGTAACACGCACTAAGCGACCCCTTAATGTTCAGTTCTTGGAACATCGCAGTGCGATTGTAAAAGGAGTGCTAACATATAGCGTTCCAAGACACTTTGCACAGGTTCATGCGAAAGATCCATCCAGACTCAGGGTTATAGGTATAGAAACTATCAATATGTCTAAAATGGGAGGAGATCGGTTTAAAGCACTCTGTGTGTGAATCTTTCTGGATATACACTGTAGGCACACTGGCTCCACTTGGCCTTAATGAGTGTGTAGACACGAGCATTCTGGTTTAGTGCTATTACCATTTTCAGTTTTGTCCACCATACTGTTCTCTCTCTCCTACCACACTTTGGATAGTTTATGGTTCTATATCTTGCAGTCTACATCACTTCCAAGTTCATGACAATTGTCTCTACATGGCATAGTCAGTTAACTCGCTCTGAGTTTCTCATCTCTTTCTTCTCAAGCCATTCTGCATTTGTTAACCATTTTTACACTTTCATTGATATTGTTTAATTGTTTAAGTACATTTTATAAGATTTATTTTAATTTTACTTTTATGTCATTCATTACTCTAAGTTGAAAAGTGTGCTCAGTCAATATATTATTTTGAAGTGCTTCAAGTGGGACATAATTATATTATATATCATCTATTACCCAGTTTATTGGGTTACATGAGTTGGTGCTTTTTATCATTCCCCCCTTAGAATCACTCTAAATCTCGGTATTCCAATCCTTACAAGTGTCTATGAATGTATGTTTTATGCAACCTAGACCCATGGGTGACAGCCACTCTCCCTTTATTAATATGATTGGATGCAGCATGCGCCCTGGGCAATTGTTGTCATGTTGCTATGTAATGTTGGCTATTTAGGGGAGTTCCTGGAGCTACTGTACATGGCCAACCTCTGATGAAGTTACTACCAGTGACGAAACGCATCAGGAGGCTACATTGCACAGAAGCACAGACATGAGTGCAGCTGACATCTGCAGGCAATTCGCTGACATTTTACCAACGGGGGAAGGCAGGGAGCTCCCTGAGAACAGCACTGCTGAAGTCCGGTGGGTGAGGAGTTGCTCAGGACCATGTTTACCACTCTCTACGGTTGAGCTCCCAGGTACCTCCCAGTATCGTGACATTGTGCATGCCTTTCTGCTTCAACCACACATCAGACTGGTGATTATTTTACTGCTGGCAAACGGACTGCTGTATATCCTGATAGTGACGTCACTACGACTGAGATTTTATCTCACAAATGTTGGTTATATTTGTCTTCTTGTGAGTGCAAGTCCAAGAGACCTTCTTGTTTATTTTTGTGAGGATTCGCCATCCTGGCGGTCGCAGACCGTCTCCTCACCCCAACAAGCCTTCCATGCCGGATACCCAGGATGCGCGGTTTCATGGTCCCAGTACGTGCGCGGACCTTGTGAATTCTGTTCAACCGCCCGCGGATTCAGACCCCATCACTGTTACATGATGTGGACGTTCGGCCAGCCTCCCTGCTGACGCGCGAGTCAGGCCCCGCCCCCTGACCTCCATGCTACACGTGGGTCAGCGTGTGACTGGTCCCAGGAATCGGCGTGGGAGTGACACACACTCTTAACTCCACCCCCTGGCCTCCATGATGCGCGCTAGACCACCCTCAACCCTAATTAGGCTGCATCATAGGGCACACCTATGTGCACCAGCAGCCAATCGATTCTCACTTCCTGGTTCCGCCCTGCCTGGCTATTGGAGGCTCCTCCTATTTATACCCTCAGTCTACAATCATTCATCGTTGAGCTTAGTCATTGTGACGCCGTGCCTTGTCGCATCCTTGTTCCTGAACTCTTGCCTTGCCTTGAATGCTGATTAACAACTTGTTGTCTGAACCCTGCTAGCTCCTTGGACTCCGCTTCTCTCCACTCCTGATTCGGCTTGTACGACTATTCTCCTGTCTCCAGTCCTGACCTTGGCTAAGTACTCCCAACGATCCGATATTTTCCTATCCTGAACCTGGCTACGTACCCCGACTATCCGATACTCTCCAATCCTGAACCTGGCTACGAACTACGACGATCCGAAACTCTCCACTCCTGAACTTGGCAAGTACTTTAACCATTCTCCAATCTATAACCCTGACGTGGCTTGAATCCTAGGCGCGCCCGCATGGCTGTGGGTCGGCATTATCCAATCCCCTACCTCAGCACCGCGTTCGCGCTTCGTTTGTGGTAACGCGTTACAATTTTTTATACATTAATAAATTTCCCATTCAGTATCCCGCTATGGAGCCTGCGCTTCTCTCTCTCTTTTTTTTCTGTTAGGTATTCTTGGTGTGGCAACACCAATATTGAAGCTGCAGCCTGCTCCTGTCTGGATTCACCACCATATCTGATATTGGACTATTTTTACATCATCTCGCCGTTTGTATTATATCTGTTATTAAGTTTTTTTATATATGTTGTACTTGTTAGGCTATTTTATTATTATTTGGGCACATTTATACGTGGCCCTGATTGTCTATCTCTTATATACTGGGTACATTACCCTATAGCCTTATTTTATTACGCACATATTTAGGAAGTACGACATAGCGCTACTTTATTCTTTCTATATATATATATATATATATAATTTTTTTGTTGTCTCTTCACTTCTGAATTAGTGCACTGTATATACAGTATGTTCTCACTTTTCCCTCTGTATTACCCAGATGAAGGTCCCATAGTGGACTGAAATGTAGTTTTTTATGTTTGGACACCAATAACACACTTTTGAACATTTGTTCTGCGGTGCTGTGTCTTATTCATTGGACTCTAGTTTGGGTAAAGTACCTATTATACATATTAGGTGAATCTTTCTATTTTTATATTGTGTATATTTTTAGTAATCACAATTAGTACACTGACTTATTGCCTGCATGAACTAAATTGGATCCCATTCCTAAATATTAAAAGTCCTTCCAATTAGGGTCTCTTTGTACCACTCCAGAATGAATGTATATGTTTATTTATTCATGAATGGAATGAGAAGCAAATGACTGGAAATAGATATTTCTGTTTTTCATGTCATTGGCGAATATGGCCATACATTGTAGAATACTGTAGCTGTCATCTTTTCCGGCATTTCATGACGTGGGTACAAATCTTAGTCTCAGGGTATTTCATCCAATGTGCACTCATCCCTACCACTTTCAGCCAGCACAGCCCTGCGTAGGATGTATGTCTTTATAATTTGGATGTACGCATCTTTAAACTTCTTTATTTTGAATGCGTAGATGATTGGGTTCACGGCCGAGTTGGCATGGGCCAGGGATAGGACAAAATAAAGAGTGGGCCGGAATTCTTTGAATTGTGTAACAGCTGGGACAAAATGGATTATGCAGTTTGCAGTGGACAGGGGCAGCCAGCTCAGGGCAAACATTAGCAGGACCAAGGATAGTACTTTAGCAGTTTTGTATTCCTTGCCATAGGATACGTCACTGCGTATGGAGTTGGAGATATTCAGCTTCAACTGTTTTCTTATAAGGTAGAAAATCTCAATGTACAAAGCCAGCATTATCACCAGTGGGAGAAGAACCCGTACGAACATGTTGAAGTAGACAATATAGTCCATACTAATGACATTGAGAAATTGACAGCTCAGGTAGTTCCTGTCTTTTGGGTCTAGGCTGGACCTGTTGTTCCAACCAAACATTGGCACTAAACCCACTAAGAAAGACACAATCCATGTAATTCCGATAGATAGATAAATTCTTCTTCTTGTGATCACCGTCCTGTACCTGCAGGAGCAATGACAGATTCTTGTAATTTATTGAGTAACACCAAACTTTGACCAAATATTGTTCAAAATGTCATATTTTCTAACACGGCAAGGAAAAGCTATTTAGATTCCCCTTTCCTAAGAAAAACAAAACATAGAAATTGATGGCAGATAAGAACCACTTGGCCCACCCAGCCTGCCCATTTTCCTATCTATTAGAAAACCTCAAATTCTATAATAACCTTTGGTTTCTTTCGTATTTAGATGCCTAATGTCTATCCCAAACTGTTTTGAATTCTGTTACTGTATTAGCCTCTACCATCTCTGTTGGGAGGCTATACCATGAGTCCACCACCCTTTCTATAAAGTTTACTTACTTACTTAGAAAGATTCCCACAGAATTTATGCTTAGAAAGCAGAAAGGGAAAGAAACATTCTGAAATAAATACAATTTTATTTCAATAAAAAGTTAAACGGTGGGTCTGCCAATAACAATGGAGTGATACTGGTATACCCCACATCACCTTTTGACCACTGCCTGTCTCCTATATCATACAGTACTTCTATCGCTGGAACCAAATGGGATTATTATTTAGATTGACACCTAGAATAATTTTATTGGGGCAGCTAGAAATGAAGATAACAAATTAACTTTTTATATAATCTATTGATAATTACTAAAAACAAATTAATCCTTAGTTTCTGATTCCATGAGTTTATTAGCATCAATCCATATTTCTCTCTCAAAACTGTCACACAAAACCTCCCTCCATGGGAAATATTATTAGCTGCTGAAACACAGACGGACAAGTTTAGACATCCATTGTCATTTGGAAGATGAAAGCTTTTGCCTGATGTTGTACTTGCGCAAGTCACTGGAGTTTTATGTCAAAAATAGACACATCCATTGCATTATCTGCACAGATTATGCCAAATCTGGCCTCTTTCTGCATACAACTACCTATTGTTATTAGTACACTCAATTCAGACATTAGGACACAGTACAATGTATTTATTTGACATCCTTTTGGCTGAGCAGCCCCTTGCCAGATTTTTGTATCATACATAAATATATTATTAGATAGTGCTATTTTTTTTTAGATGCATGTTTTTTTCTCCTAAATTTTACTCTCTGTGACCCAGAGGGACAGCTGCCCTCCCCAATGTGCTTCTAGTTTTGTGTGCTACATATTCTCATATTAGCGAAGGGCAAGTAAAAATAAAATAAAACAATTACAAAATATATGCTGGGTGATTACAAAGAAGTATGAGATAAACGCTGCTCAACACATTTCCCCCTTAGGGATTTTCTCAAGGATGTACGTCTTCTCAATGTAAATAAAGACATTGCACTCAATACTGCACACTAACTGTAACTGAGCATTGCATGACTAGAGTGTGACGGTTCAGGGGATTCCTTCCCCTTCATGTGTCCCTTACGCCCCACGCTCGCCTATCCTCTCTTTTCCTTCCCCTGCCAGCCTCCCATCCTTTACCCACACCTGTCCCTCTCCGGCAGCCTCTGACGTCATCCCAGCACCACTGCGCGCTCCCCGCAAGACTCGCGCACCCGCTCGGTTCCCGAGTCCCTACTGTGGCGTTCCCCACTCTCAGCCCCCCTCGGTCTCTGCTCCTATCCCCTTACCTCAGGCGGCTGTCCCGTCCGTTACTCCCTCGTCCTCTGTGGGTGTCCCCGCGGCGTGGCGCTCCACGCGCCTCGTGACGCAGTCGGTGTGCGCCCACTCTCAGATTACAGAGGGCGTGCGCACATGCGCCTCTTCTAGGGTTTTTCAGCCTCCTGGCTCCTCCTCTTCTCTTCCTCACCTATCCTGCTGTCTCCCACTTCACCTTCTGCCCCTCCTCTCTCTCCTATTGGTGTTCCCTCCTTTATAACCCCTGTCTGTCCTTTCTCTCATTGCTCTGCATAGCTCTTGTTACCCCTGTGTGTGCAGTCCTATGCTTGGCTCTCCTCTGTGTTTCAGCTTGTTCCTGCTCCTGCTTATCCCTGGATTTGCCTGGTTTGACTTTTGCTCGTTCTGGACTACTCTGCTCTCTGTTGCCCTTGAACCCTGCCTCCGAACGCTAACTTGCTGACCTCTGTGACCCCTGGACTTTGGCTTACGAACTTGACGACTCTGACGTCTGGATCCCTGGACACTGGCGCACGGACACCACTACTCTTACTCTGTACTCCCAAGCCGTTGCAAGTATCGCTAACCATCTTTCAACAGGCCCGGCAACGCCATACCACACTCCGGGCACGCCCTCACTGCTGTGGGTGCGTGGTAATACCCTTCCCATCTCAGTATTGGTGTCTTGCCAGGTCTGCGGGCATACAGGCGTGACATTATGCAGACCCCCCTGAGGTGGGTACAGGTGTTCCACTTGAGACCTTACAATTTGTGAGCAATCAGCTGTCCGCAGTCTCCCAGCAATTGGCTAACCTCTCCCTTCAGGAGACACCAACGGCTCCAGCACCCCCGGTTGCCATGACCTATGCTAACTCTGGACCCCGTATTCCATCACCTGATCGCTACGATAGGGACCCCCTCGCCTGCCGCGGTTTCCTAAACTAATGTGAGGTGCAATTCGAGATGTCCCCCTCTCAGTTCCCCACTGGTCGTTCTAAGGTGGCTTACATCTACGCCTTGCTTACCGGTGACGCTCTCGCTTGGGCTTCTCCCCTCTGGGAACTTAAGAGCAAACTAACACAAGATTATCCTAAGTTCAGGAGCGAATTTCAGCAAGTATTTGATACTCCTGCACGGCGCGAGACAGCCGCATTCTCTCTCTTCCATATTTCACAGGCCCGAAGATCTGCTGCCAAGTACGCAATCGAGTTCCGTACTCTCGCCACAGAGACCCAATGGATTGATGAGGCACTCGCCGCCGCATATTGGCACGGACTCTTTGACACCTTGAAGGATGATCTTGCTACTCATGCCCGGCCTTCTTCCCTGGAGGAGTTGATTACTCTGAGCGTACACATGGACCAGCGAACCCAGGAGCGACGGCACGAGAGACACTGTTCTCTTTCTCTTCCTTCCTCTGTTGTCTCTCATAGGTCGCCTACGTCACTCCTCCTGACACTGGATGCCCCGGAGCCGATGCAAATCGGTAGCCAACAACTTCGGGCTGCAGAGAGAATGCGACGCCGTCAGAAGGGACTCTTTCTACTGTGGTTCTTCGGAACATCGTCTCCAGAATTGTCCCCTGAAGCCGGGAAATGGGAACACCCAGTAAAGGTAGAGGGGCTTCTACTGGGTACTGTCTCTCCTTGCCCCTCTCTCCCTGAAAATCTCCCAAAGAAGTTTATGCTTCCTGCCACTCTGGAGGGTCCTGACCTTTTCCTGCAGGTAAAAGCTTTCATTGATTCTGGATCTGGTGGTAACTTCCTGGACCAAACCTTTGCCTCTGAGAATCAAATCCCTATGGTTAGAAGAAAAGCACCTATTGGTCTCGAGGCCATTGACGGTCGACCTCTCCAGCCAGCATTTATCATCTGGGAGTCCATTCCTCTCACACTGGCCTTGGCCGACGGTCATAAAGAGGTAATAATTTTCGATATCTTCCATTCTCCTACTGTTCAACTTATTTTAGGATTGCCTTGGCTTCAACTGCACAATCCGTGCATTGATTGGACCGGCACCCTGCCTATCAAGTGGCCTTCTTCCGCTGACTCCTACGGCTCCTCCTGTTGCGGTGCTTGCCGGCCTGGATTCCGTTCCTTCCAATCTATCGATCCTACCGACAGTGTATCATGAGTACTTGGATGTGTTCAACATGGTACAAGCTGAGGTTCTACCTCCCCATCGTCCGTGCGATTGTCCTATCGATTTGATTCCTGGGACCATCCTTCCGAAGTCGAAGTTGTATCCTTTGTCCGTTCCTGAAACTGAGGCCGTGACGTCCTACATTCAAGAAAATTTGGAAAAAGGATTCATCCACAACTCTACCTTCCCTGCCGGGGCAGGCTTCTTCTTCGTGAAGAAGAAGGATGGATCACTTAGGCCATGCATTGACTTTCGCGGACTCGATAAGATCACGGTAAAGAATCGGTATCCCCTTCCCTTAATCTCTGAACTGTTCGGCCGTCTCCACGGGGCCTCTATCTTCTCCAAGCTCGACTTAAGAGGGGCCTATAATCTCATTCGCATAAGAGAGGGGGATGAGTGGAAAAACGCGTTTAATACACGATCTGGACATTATGAGTATCTAGTTATAGCCTTTGGCTTATGCAATGCTCCTGCCGTCTTTCAAGAATTCATGAACGACATCTTCCGGGATGTGTTGGGGACATTTGTCATAGTATATCTGGATGACATTCTCATTTTTTCTAAAAACCTGGAGGAACACATTCAACATACCAAACTGGTGCTGTCTAGGCTCCGTTCTAACCGCCTATACGCCAAGATGGAGAAATGTTTGTTCCACCAGACCTCTACTGCCTTCCTAGGCTACATTATCTCCAACCAAGGTCTCTCTATGGATCCAGAATAATTAAAATCTGTTCTCGACTGGCCGCTGCCTAATTCGCTCAAGGCTGTGCAGCGTTTCCTCGGCTTTGCCAATTATTACAGGAAATTCATCAAAAAAAATTCTTCTATAGCTCTTCCCATCACCGCCTTGACCAAGAAAGGCACCGATCCCACCTCCTGGTCTCCTGAAGCTGTTGTTGCTTTTGAGGTTCTTAAGAAAGCTTCTGTGTCTGCACCCATCCTACGCCATCCGGATACCTCTCTTCCCTTCACTTTGGAATTCGACGCTTCGGACGTAGGAGCTGGTGCAGTTCTCTCCCAGAGGTCTTCTCCCCAAGAAAGACTCCATCCCTGTGGTTTTTTTTCGCGGAAATTTTCTTCTGCCGAAAGAAATTATGATGTTGGTAATCGTGAACTTTTGGCCATTAAACTGGCTCTTCAAGAATGGAGGCATCTTTTAGAAGGCACCAAGGAACCTGTTGCTATCCTCACCGACCACAAAAATTTGCTGTATATCGAGGGGGCCCGACAGTTGGGATCTCGTCAAGCTCGGTGGTCTCTCTTCTTCTCCCGCTTTAACTATACCATTTCATACTTCCTGGTACCAAAAATGTCAAAGCGGACGCTCTCTCGCCAGTTAGCCACAGAAAACGAATCTAATGAAGCCATGGAACCTATTCTTCCTGCCAAATGCATAATCTCCGCTAATAATTTTGATGTGTTGGACGAAATCAACAAAGCCCAGGCTCACATTCCCAGCAGGTTCAGGGTACCAGAAGGGCGCTTATATGCAGCTCCACGGTTTCGCCACAAGATTCTTTTTTGGGGTCATTCCCCTAGATCTGCCGGTCATCCAGGCTTCAAGAGGACAGCGGATCTTATTAAACGGACATTGTGGTGGCCGAGGATGAACAAAGACATTTTTGACTTTACTAGTGCTTGTCCTATATGTGCCCAGAGTAAGACGCTCCACCACAAACCCTCTGGCCTCCTCATGCCTCTCCCCATTCCGGAGCAACCCTGGAAACACATCTCGATGGATTTCATTGTCGAACTTCCGAACTCCAAAGGAATGAACACCATTCTTGTCGTAGTAGACAGCTTTTCTAAACATTCACACTTTATTCCCCTCAAGGGTCTTCCTAATTCTGCTACTCTGGCCGATGTTTTTTCCAAGGAAATTTTCAGATTACATGGCGTTTCCATTTCTATTGTCTCCCACAGAGGGTCTCAATTCATCTTAAGTTCTGGTGGGCGTTTTCCCAGAGACTCGGAATTTCTCTCCTTTTTTCTTCTGGATATCATCCTCGGACCAATGGTCAAATAGAAAGGATGAATCAAACCCTAGAGCAATATCTCAGATGTTTCGTATCGGAGTCACAGGACAACTGGGTGGACCTGTTACCATGGGACGAATTTGCAATCAACTCTCTCAAGAATGAGTCTACTCAAGAGTCTCTCTTTTTCATTAATTTCAGCTTTCACCCCAGCAGTCTTCCTCTCTCTTCTCCCCCTTCTGGAGTTCCTGCAGCTGACTCTCATGTTACGACCCTACAGAACTCTTGGAAAAGGATCCTCAAATCCCTACAATCTGCTGTTGCCAAACAAAAAACCAAGGCGGATCGTCATCGCCAACCAGGTCCCTCATTCAAGCCGGGTGACAGTGTGTGGTTGTCCTCGAAGAACATCAGGCTTAAAACTCCAATCTGTCACCAAGATTTCTGGGCCCATTCAAAATTGTAGAAAAAGTCAACCCAGTTGCTTACCGTCTTGCTCTACTTCCCACCATGAGGATTCCTTCCGTATTTCATATCTCCCTGCTTAAGCCTTTTGTACAGAGCTCACATTTTCCGGACCCTTCCCGTAAACCCAACCCAGTGTCCACCCTAGGACAACAAGAGTATGAGGTCCACTCTCTCATTGACTCACGCTGGTCTAAAAACAAGCTCCAGTTCCTCGTCCACTGGAAGGGCTATGGTCCGGAGGAGCGTTCATGGGTACCGGCATGTCACATTCATGCTCCGAAACTCCTCCAACAATTTAATCTAAAATTCCCCCAGAAACCGTGGCTGGATCGCGCAGAGATCGATCCTCAAGGGGGGATACTGTGACGGTTCAGGGGATTCCTTCCCCTTCATGTGTCCCTGACGCCCCACGCTCGCCTATCCTCTCTGTTCCTTCCCCTGCCAGCCTCCCTTCCTTTACCCACACCTGTCCCTCTCCGGCAGCCTCTGATGTCATCCCAGCACCACTGCGCGCTCCCCACAAGACTCGCGCACCCGCTCGGTTCCCGAGCCCCTGCTGCGACGTTCCCCACTCTCAGCCCCCCTCGGTCTCTGCTCCTATCCCCTTACCTCCGGTGGCTGTCCCCTCCGTTCCTCCCTCGTCCTCTGCGGGTGTCCCCACAGCGCAGCGCTCCGCGTGACGCAGCCGGTGCGCGCCCACTCTCAGATTATAGTGGGCGTGCGCATACGCGCCTCTTCTAGGGTTTTCAGCCTCCTGGCTCCTCCTCTTCTCCTCACCTATCCCTGCTGTCTCCCACTTCACCTTCTTCCCCTCCTCTCTCTCCTATTGGTGTTCCCTCCTTTATAACCCCTGTCTGTCCTTTCTCTCATTGCTCTGCATAGCTCTTGTTACCCCTGTGTGTGCAGTCCTATGCTTGGCTCTCCTCTGTGTTTCAGCTTGTTCCTGCTCCTGCTTATCCCTGGATTTCCCTGGTTTGACCGTTGCTCGTTCTGGACAACTCAGCTCTCTGTTGCCCTTGAACCCTGCCTACGAACTCTAACTTGCTGACCTCTGTGACCCCTGGACTTTGGCTTACGAACTTGACGATTCTGACTTCTGGATCCCTGGACACTGGCGCACGGACACCACTACTCTTACTCTGTACTCCCAAGGCATTGCAAGTATCGCTAACCATCTTTCAACAGGCCCGGCAACGACATACCACACTCCGGGCACGCCCTCACTGCTGTGGGTGCGTGGTAATACCCTTCCCACCTCAGTATTGGGGTCATGCCAGGTCTGCGGGCATACAGGCATGACATAGATGAAGAGAGTAGAACTTATGAAAACTTGTCCTAAAATATTGTTAGTCCAAATATAAAAGGTATTACCTAATACTGAATTACTCATGTACTTTAACGGCAAAGTTTTGACACAGTGTACCTGTAGCTTACCTGATTGGTATCTTAATTCTCAAATACCTGTCAATGGCTATGGTGAGAAGAGATAGGATGGACGCGTTGGTTAATATGAGGATTATGCAGCACATGAATAAACAGGAGTGGAAATGCATTTGTAACCCCAGGCTTAATACAATTTCCAGCGGCATGACCAGGACTCCCACAGATAGATCTGCCAGTGCCAGGGAAACAATGAAGTAAAAAGTTGTGTTCTGAAGACGTGGGTTTATTCTCACAGCCCATATCACCAGGGTGTTGCCCAAAACAGCTGATATTCCAATCACAGACTCCATTGCAATGTAAACGTTTGAATAAATATCTCTGTCTGCTGTTTCATAAGCCATGGCTAAAGCTGGGAAGGCAGCGCCTGGATGGACTTCAACCCACAGGAGAGCGAGAGGGAGGATGGCAATAAATATGAAATTGATTGGCACGTAGTATCTGTGCAGCGCTCAATCATCCATGGCACAGACTGGCTACAAACAAGTTCTGCTTGCAAGATGTTTCTGTTTTTGAAGTGGAGACAATCTGCTGTTGTGATGACAACACTTCTCTTCAGTGATCTTATACAACAGACTACTCCTGTAGGAATATTCCTGCTGACACTAAAATGCCTTTGTGATGTCAAAGGAAATAGCTGTTGCGCATAGTAGTTCTAAAGACCCTGCAGGATGCTATAATCAGACGCTACCCTCTTTTTTCAGCATTACTGAGAGTTCGGTAGGAACTCACGAGTCTTATGCCTTTGGTTGAAATGCCTCTCAATATTTAGAGAACTAACATTTGAAACCAATTCTTTTTTTGGTCAGATGGTGCAAGCCCTTCCTAAGTAGAACCGAGTAAGTCTTTGAAGCTGTACCCTCCAACGCAGGTGCTGAAGACAAATAGAGTAAAGGAATTTATAAAATGTGCCTGAAGCAGACACAAAACACCTCCAATTAAGTGGTATATGCAATAGATACAATTATAATGTAAGGTTTTACACTAGGAAAGGAAAATGAGTTAAACAATCCTGATCTGACATTTATATCTACAGGATGTTTCTACAGTGCAAGATACGAATATGCTGCTTCCCAGCTGTAAATAAAGCTGAGTGGGGAAGTTTGCCGTATTAACTAGTGTAGCCCCCTGTAAACAGCACAGGCTATACATATCTTCTTCCTACTGTGGTAAGTCCTGTTAAGGGCAGGCGACAGTAATAATCATGAGTTTTCCCCCTTCATGCCCTACCTTGAGTGATAGATGCAGGCCCCTGACTCTGCTGCAGGCGTGAGACAGAGGGGAGGTCTTGCTGACATCATGAGAGGTGGGGCTGCCTCTATTTAGCAGCCAGTTCCTGTAAGTGACAGTCTGTTCTGATACGGCTCTTGAGCTGTTCGGATACGGCTCTCAAGCTGTTCTGTCCTGGTAGTTGGAGGAGTAGACCAAGCTCCGTCCTGGGAGCAAGCAAGAACTCTGGCCTATTACATTTGGAGAGCGAGCCGAGTTCAGGTGGACCAATGCCCCTCACCCCGATGAGGGGGTGATGGGGAGAATCCATCCCCCACCCAGAGGATACCCTCTGAGAAGGGCAGTGGGGTATTGAGGCCCCACCACAGTCCATCCTGTCGGAGTGCACACTTGGAGGGAAGGAGAGGAGGAAAGGCCTGTACAGAGTGGAGGGTCGTGTGTGCTGTGGAGATTGCTGTTGTTGCAGCTGTTGTTGTTGCTACTACTGCCGGGCGCTGCTCGGAGAAATAAAGAGAGACATTACCTTTTACTAAAGAATGTTGTGTGATTCTGGAGCAACCACCCTGGGACCAGGGGCTATTCTTCTATACGGGTCCTACCCCATACCCTGGGAAGGTATAGAGCAGCGTTTCCCAAATGGTGGGTCGCGACCCGGCACCGGGCCACGGAACCAAAATTGCCGGGTCGCAGCGAGTCTGGCCGCGCGGTGCCTCCCCCCTGCTCAAGTTAAAAAAAATTGGCGCGATTCCCCTGCGGTCCCGTGTGCATGCGCAGGAGCAAGCAGGGGCTCCCCCATTCCCCTCGCTCCCAACGTGGGACGGAGAAGGAAGTACCAGCTCCTACTGCGGCCCGCTTCCCCCCGCGGCCAGCTTCCCGCGTTCCCCCCGAGCTCACCTCCCATGCCCCCACCTCCCGTCCCGGGCAGCTGCCGCGGGGATATCGGGGGCAGCAGGGGAAAGCGTCCGGCGGCAAGGTAAGTCACCCCACCCAGTCACTGTCACCCACCCAGTCAATGTCACCAAGTCACTGTCACCCAATCACCCAGTCACTGTCACCCTGTCACTCTCTCCCACCCAGTCACTGTCACCCACCCACCCAGTCACTGTCACCCACCCAGTCACTGTCACCCACCCACCTACCCACCCAGTCACTGTCACCCACCCAGTCACTGTCACCCAATCACCCAGTCACTGTCACCCAGTCACTCTCTCCCACCCAGTCACTGTCACCCACCCACCCAGTCCCTGTCACCCAGTCACTCTCTCCCACCCAGTAACTGTCTCCCACCCAGTCACTGTCACCCAGTCACTGTCACCCACCCACCTACCCAGTCACTGTCACCCACCCAGTCACTGTCACCCACCCACCCAGTCACTCTCTCCCACCCAATAACTCTCTCCCACCCACCCAGTCACTGTCACTCACCCAGTCACTGTCACCCAATCACCCAGTCACTATCACCCAGTCACTTTCTCCCACCCAGTAACTGTCTCCCACCCACCCAGTCACTGTCACCCACCCAGTCACTGTCACCCACCCAGTCACTGTCACCCAATCACCCAGTCACTATCACCCAGTCACTTTCTCCCACCCAGTAACTGTCTCCTACCCACCCAGTCACTATCACCCAGTCACTGTCACCCACCCACCTACCCACCCAGTCACTGTCACCCACCCAGTCACTGTCACCCACCCAGTCACTGTCACCCTCTCCCACCCAGTCACTGTCACCCACCCAGTCACTGTCACCCACCCACCCAGTCACTGTCACCCACCCAGTTACTGTCACCCAGTCACTGTCACCCACCCAGTCACTGTCACCCACCCACCCAGTCAATGTCACCCAGTCACCCTCTCCCACCCACCTACCCACCCAGTCACTGTCACCCAGTCACTGTCACCCACCCACCCAGTCACTGTCACCCACCCAGTCACTGTCACCCAGTCACTTTCTCCCACCCAGTAACTGTCTCCCACCCAGTCACTGTCACCCAGTCACTGTCACCCACCCACCTACCCACCCAGTCACTGTCACCCACCCAGTCACTGTCACCCACCCAGTCACTGTCACCCACCCAGTTACTGTCACCCAGCCACTGTCACCCACCCAGTCACTGTCACCCAGTCACTGTCACCCAGTCACCCTCTCCCACCCACCTACCCACCCAGTCACTGTCACCCAGTCACTGTCACCCAGTCACCCTCTCCCACCCACCCAGTCACTGTCACCCACCCAGTCACTGTCACCCACCTACCCACCCAGTCACTGTCACCCACCCAGTCACTGTCACCCTCTCCCACCCAGTCACTGTCACCCAGTCACCCTCTCCCACCCTCCCAGTCACTGTCACCCACCCAGTCACTGTCACCCACCTACCCACCCAGTCACTGTCACCCACCCAGTCACTCTCTCCCACCCACTGTCACCCACCCAGTCACTGTCACCCACCCAATCACTGTCACCCAGTCACTTTCTCCCACCCACCCAGTCACTGTCACTTTCTCCCACCCACCCAGTCACTGTCACCGTCTCCCACCCACCCAGTCACTGTCACCGTCTACCACCCACCCAGTCACTGTCTAAGTCACCGTCTCCCAGCCACCCACCCAGTCAGTTGGTGCGGGAGATGGGCGCGGGGGCGGGCAATGGTGGCTGTGCAGTCGCTGGCAGGCAGGGGGAGGCGGTGGAGCCGCCTGCTTGGATCGCTGTCCTTTCCTCTCTCCCCCTTCCCCCCCCCCCTCCAGTCACTCACATCCGTCGCTGCCTGTAATTCACTGTGTGTGTCTGTGTGTGTATAGGGGAGAGTGTGTGTGTGTGTGTATCAGTGGCTGTGTGTGTGTGTGTGTGTGTATCAGTGCGTGTGTGTGTGTGTGTATCAGTGTCTGTGTGTGTGTATCAGTGGCTGTGTGTGTGTGTGTATCAGTGTGTGTGTGTATCAGTGTGTGTGTGTGTGTGTGTATCAGTATCAGTGTGTGTGTGTATCAGTGTGTGTATCAGTGTGTGTGTGTGTGTGTATCAGTGTGTGTGTGTGTGTGTGTGTGTGTATCAGTGTGTGTGTATCAGTATCAGTGTATGTGTGTGTATCAGTATCAGTGTGTGTGTGTGTGTGTATCAGTGTGTGTGTGTATCAGTGTGTGTGTGTGCATGTGTATCAGTGTGTGTGTGTGTGTGTGTGTGTGTGTGTGTGTGTGTGTGTGTGTGTGTGTGTGTGTGTGTGTGTGTGTGTGTGTGTGTGTGTGTAGCAGTGTCTCTGTGTGGCTGCATGTGTGTCAGTGGCTGTGTGTGAGTGTCTGTGTGTGTATCAGTGGCTGTATGTGTGTATCAGAGGCTGTGTGTGTGTATCAGTGTCTGTGTGTGTGTGTATCAGTGTCTGTGTGTGTGTGTGTATCAGTGTCTGTGTGTGTGTGTATCAGTGTCTGTGTGTGTATCAGTGTCAGTGGCTGCGTGTGTGTCAGTGGCTGCGTGTCTGTCAGTGGCTGTGTGTGTATCAGTGTCTGTGTGTGTATCAGTGTCAGTGGCTGCGTGTGTGTCAGTGACTGTGTGTGTGTCTGTGCAGGCCAGCAGTGTCTGTGTGGGTGTCTATCTGTGTGAGTGTCTGTAGGTCAGTGACTGTGTGCTTCTGTGCAGGTCAGAGAGAGAATGGGGGGGGGGAGAGAGAGAATAGAGGGGATTGGGAGAATATATGAAATCTGTATGGACATTCATAACTGTTTTATTTTACCTATAGGCGATACATTTTTTAGTGGGTCACGAAGGAGAAGTTCAAAAATAACCGGGTCACAGAAAAAAAAGTTTGGGAAACGCTGGTATAGAGGATGGAGGCGCTGCACCACCACTAAGAGAATGGAGGATACTACCCCAGAAGCCTGGTCCTGTTATCCCCCACAACATCGCGGGAAGCTCAGGCCCTCCTGTTCCACGCAGGTACGCACCACCCAGTACATGTAATCCGCCCTCACACACCCTAGGTATGTCAGATGAGTCTAAAAAAAGCATTCCTAACGGTTACAAAAAACTGCACTGGATTTATCAAAGGAAAATGTAATTAAAAGCAGTAGAATTTTATTTTTAAAATACAGTTTCACAGCTCTGAACATCGTAACTGAAGAAGGAGGTTCCCCGAAACGTTGTGCGTTTGGCTATGAGTTCTACAAAATAAATGTTTAAAGATCCAGTCAAGTGATTTTTGATTGATAAGTTCAGTGATCTAGAGGAAATTTGTGTTTGAGGATTACAGTTGATGGCGGAGGTTAGATGGCGGCCATTTTCTTCAGCCAGCACCAACATGTCATGACTTGAAAGGATATCAAGATTTTTGGGAGTGCGGTAAGAATTTACTTTTACCCTGTATATAACCCCATTTATTAATTTCAATGCAAAATAAGCACAATTCTACTCTATAGCAAACATATATAAAAAATATATACTCTATGTAGCCTCCCTGCTAGGGACTACTAGTAGTTAAAGGGTCAAGGACCGTAGAGAGCTAACTGTATGAGGTCAAGCAGAGTTACTTCATTCCACATTATGTGATACAGGGTGACTTGGCAGAAACTAAGCCACACCGACTTTCTGTCTGGTGCTAGTGACATCACCATTAGAGTATATATACTCAGCTAAGAAGATTCTAGAATCAGGTTCCTGGAGGAGTGACTGTGGAGGAGCCTCACTGTAAGTTATGTCTAAGTTTATAGTAACTTTACTAAGAATGTCTTGTCACCTTTATTGTTTTCAGTTAGGTAACGTGCCCTTTATAGTACGTGCCTCTATAAAAGAAATACATTCCTTTGAAATTGTTTCTTCCCATCCAATGGTTTAAACAGAAAAACCTAGGCGCTAACCTGCACAGACAAATCCTGCAAAAAAGTGACAAAAAGGTGTATATTACCAGTGAGTGGTGAGAGGTGCCCCTAGGCAGTGATGAGGGGAAACCTAGGTTGATACAAAACCCTTCTGCTACAACCACAATAGGGATTATACGAAACCCTGGACAGGAGAAGCAAAACAAGAAACAACGGGGAGCAAGGGTTTAGGAAACAGTGGCAATCAGGGTTCTATGCATGAAAAACACACATACCTAACCTACAATGAGGTCATTCCTGAGGCTTATGAAGACGAAGTCTCGGCGAAACACGTAGCTCCTACCAGCCAATTGTTTTTGTCCCACGAGGGCCTCCGTAGCAGCCGCACGTCATCACCATACTTACCTGTCTTCCGGACGAGGCGGCAGGGACCTCCGTTGCAGGGCTTGTAAAATGTTGAAATGTACTCACAAGGTACTAGAATTATTAGACACCACCCGGAAGCACGGAGATGCGAGACGCCGACGGAGCTGAACAGCAGGGGGGAGAGAATACTCCAGGTTCCAGCTGTCGGTGTAGATCATTGGATCAAACTGTTTTTATAATTCTAGTACCATGTGAGTGCATTTTAACATTTTACTTACCATTATAAAGTGTCATATCAGTCTGCACTATGTTCGGTCCCTTATTTACTCTATGAAGGTTCCATTCGGGTGTGTTCCCTGATCACTCGGTCCTAAGGTTATCATTTGGAAATCCTTTAAAAAGAAACCTTTACGTGTATTGAAATTATTTGAAAATTGTGAGTACCATCCATTTGGGCATTGGGAAGATTTAACATCACAATATTGGAAGCATATTGCACTATATCAGATATATGTTTTCTCTTTCATGATTGCGCTCCCGTTCAACATGGAAATCAAAGAATACTATTAAACAATACACAGGAAATGGTTACAGCCTACAGTATGAGAAAATGCAAGCTATATTTGTTTTACAGCCAAAACTCACAAATATTACATGCTGCATAATAGAAAATTAAATATATAGATCTAGAAAAGTCAAATGTTGGGACACTGGTAATGACCTGAAATAGTAGGTTGCATACAGATGCAGTCAGTTGTATCTCCAACCTGCCCCGCAAATGTGCTGGTGAATCGCGGACCAAACCTGGCTCGTTCACAGCCAAGTGTGGAGCAGGGTGTAATTTCCCATCAGTAAGCCCCTACAGCCGCAATGAGAGCGGCTTTAGTAGGGGCTCGCCTACGCTTCCGCAAGCGCGCGGAAGCGTAGGTCCTAGGGGAATTTAAAATTCCCCCGCTTGCCGGCGCGACAGGCCAGTCACGTGAGCGGTTCGCCCATTGAGGGCGAACCAGTTACGTGACGGCACTGGCCCGCCCCCGGCCAGTGACGTGCCCGCCCCCGGCCCGCCCCCTGACGGCGCGTGTGGTAAGCAACCGCAAGGCCAGGGAAAGCACCCGCTTTCCCTGAGCCTCAGCATGCCAGCAGGGAGCCTGGCCGAGGCCTAGCAGGCGATGGTGCTGCTTTTATTTTTAGGATTTGAGCAGGGGGTCTCTGGACCTGAACACAATACAGTTAGATTGGCAATACAATACTGTACAGAACATTAAAATAAACAATAGACAATAAAGCCATTCATTGCCACTGTGGTTACCTATTCTCTCAACAGGGGACCAGATAACCACATTGGCAATCAATGGGCACTAGTAGCGAAATGGGGCTAATAGCGCTTTTACCCATTCGTTTAAAAAAAATAAAAAATACACAATAAAAATACATTGACATTACAGTACTGTACAATACACAGCAGCCAAAAATCCATTGATTGACACTGTGGTAAACTATGCCTGCAATGGGGGCACACAGTACCCCAATGGCAATGAAAGAACAACCTAAATAAAAAATCCAAAAATAAAATACATTATAATTTAAAAAACAAAACTAGCCAAAAAATGCTTTGCTTGTCAATGGGGTTATCTATACCCTCAAAGGGGCATAAATAAACACATTGCCAATCAATGGGCATTCTAAAAAAAAAATACAATTAAATAAAATACAATACAAGTGTTTCTTATACCCACGATGCAATGATCCCCATCAGCTTGGTGCACAGAAGTCCACGATCCTCAGTTGCTTGCAAAGGAGGCCCGGTCAGTAGGTCTTTGTATCTTCTTTCTTTTCTTCTTTTCTTCATCCTTGTCTTCTTTCTTCTCCAAAAGGTGCAGGAGGAGATGTTTTCACACTGTCTTCTTCCAGTGAAATGAAACGTGACAGGCCTAATATAAGAACTGTGACGTCACATTTGATTGACCAATGGTACTTCCACCAATCAGATAGGTGGATCTACCATGTGTCCAGGCATCAAGTTTGGCAGAGAATGACTGTGACGGTAAGGGGGTAAACAGGCTCTCAATAAGTGTCAAGCTCATGAATGGTTACCCCTGATCCGTATATTGGGATTCAGGAGTGTCAACTGTATATGCATAACCTGTAATTTGCGACAATAAAGAATTGTTGTGTTTTTACCTTTCCGGAGGTGCCAGCAAGCAGGGATTGCTAGCGCATGAGTTTCATGGGGGGAGGGCTTGCGAATAAATTGTTATCAGAATGTGCCCAGGTAGTTGGGGTCTGAAGTTGTTGGTTCCCCTAAAAAATATACCCAGGAATCATGCCTGATTCCTGGATACATGTAGGCATATTGTCCCGGCAATATCTCCCCTTGAAAACGCTTGCACGACTAACCGCTAGGGTTCCCTGCTTCAGCACAGCCAAGGAAGGTAAATGGGGCATAGGGATGTCAAGTGTCCTTGTAACTGTGGGGATCCCTAGGTTAAGGGAGGTACCCCAGTTAGTGCCCAGGTAGCCCAGAACCAGTGTTAGGTTCATGGGTACCCCCAACCGTAGATAAGGGTTGGGGGGACTCTCAGAGTCCAGTCTAAGTTCCTTAGATAATGTGTGGGGAATAAAGGCTAGTAAAACTAAAAGTGCACATTTTTACTCTATTCCCCATACCCAGGGCTTAGGGATGCATTAAAGTCAATTTTTATTAATACATGATATGTACTGTTGTGCACGGTAATGAGCTGGGACTTTCAGAACCGATGTTCCGACAGGCTACTAGGGCTTCCAGGTTGGTGCCAGTAAGTCTGCCGTACATGGTACATGGTAGTTGAAAGTAACCAGAGGATGCCAAAGGTGTGAAAGCCATTTGGGTATCAGGGAAGGGCTCAAGTACCCACGTCTTGGGAACAAAGGGCAGCCATTCTGGCTGTCATATGTTCTGCCAGACCTGGAGGAGTCTGACCCAGCGGGTGGCATGAGCTATATAGAAACAAAGGAACAGGACTGGTGCTACGGGTAATGAATCTAATTGAAAGCGAATGGAATAATAAAACAAGGGAAATGCAAAAAGGTGAAGGAATAATGACCCATAGTGGTGAAAAATCAACACGACACTGTAGACGGACGTTCACAGAGGTACACAATTGGAGACTTTATAAGGTGAAATTATAATAGGATTTATTGTGCCTTTTTCTTTTCATCAGGAAATCATCCAAACACGGGGGGGGGGGGAACAAAGCTTCTATTCACTTGGGAGTATTTCTAGTGAAATCCTGTGCAATTAATTCACATCTCCGTTAGTTAAGCATTTCTCCCAGCCCCAAACATATAGCATGAAATAAACAGATATAAGCAGTCTCTTAATTATGAAAGTCTTATCTGTTTCTTGCTGTAGAGTAAGCTTCTCTGCTCTCCTGGAACCGCACCCGTGCGTGCACAGAAAATATCAGCATCCAGGTTTAGAAGTTTTCCCCGTGTCTTGAAATCAGCTCTGCTGTGTCTTCTGGCAGAGCTCAAGACATGTGGTGTCTCCAAAGGTCAGCTCACAAGTGAGCTAAGGAGTCACTTCCTGTCTCAACAGAAAGGCTTTTGTAAGCAATCTAAATCAGGCAGGTGGTGTTTATTACTTGACTACCAGCAGTTAACCCCCACACTGCTAGATTAAAGGCACATTACTTGAACAGGGATTACTCCCCTGTTACATACCTCCCCTGTTTGTGGGAAGCTCGGGCTTGCCACGGCCAAAGCCCATCCTTCCACTCTCATTCTAGATATCTCAGTGACTTGAATGAGAGTGGATGGAGGAAGAGAACCCTCAGTCCTGTTGGGATTGGAGCCCTTTCTCTAGTTTATTCGTGTCTCTTCCTGAAGGTGTTTGAGATCAGCACCCCTTAGTCGCTCGAGGAGGACTTTCTCCAAGTATAGTCTTTTTTCTACGTGCGCGGTCATGAGATTTCCCTCGCGTCGGGTGCTCGTCTTATTGTAGGCATACTGTATGGCAGCAGTTGCAGAGCGTTTAAAAACTGCCCTTTTCCCACTCAATGGGGTTGCTAGTTCAGCCCCTTTTAGATTAAGTTGCAATTCCACACCCACTTCCAGAGAATGTCCCATCTTTTCAGCTTCATCAGCTAAGGATTCTTCTGGTTTTAATTCAGCACGTGTACCTTCTTTTGTTGCCTGCTGGGTGGCTGAAGGTTTTGCTAGTGCTTGTTTAGGTGGTTCAAATTTTGCAACCTTGTCTTTCAGATGAGCGGTATTCCCAGCTCTCACTGTACCCTTGTCTTCATGGGTTTTTGAGGCTGTGGGATACTGACGCTTAGTCAGGGTCAATACTTGTCCTTGTAGGACTGTAATCTTATCCGCGAGAGATCCCTGGTTTTTGAGTGCGTCTTGCAAGTCTCTTCTCAGGGAATTTATCTGCATGCTTTGCTTTCTCTGAGCCTGCCTCCACATTTTTATTGCATTGTGGAGCACTATGAACTTCTTTGCTTGGGCCACAGTTACTTGTTTCAGTTTCTGGACCTTCTTGTGCTCCCTTTTGTGCCGCGTCACCTGGGTTCTAAGCTTGGCTTTTAGCGTTGCTTTGGTGATGCTCAGGGTAGCCTCAGTTTCTCATGCTGCTTTGCGGGGACATACTGGGTCATCAGACGTTCCTGCAGCACTTGAATTTCTTTAGCAGCCTGCAGCTTTTCTTCCTGCAGCGTTTGCTGCTTCTCCTCAACATACTGGAGGTGTGTACGCAGACCTTGCAGTTGGTTCTGCAGTCGGTGCTCTGCTTCAAACTTTTCCTTGACATCTTCTGTCAACTGAAAATTTTCTTCTTTCAGTTTTAAGTTTTCTCTTTTTAATCTTGAATTTTCTCTTTTTTGAGTGTCTGTATTCTTCGGGGCTTCTTTGCAGTCCTCCTTCCATTTACGCACATCTGCTTTGAGAATGACACTCTCCTGGCGTGAGACTTCCTTCTCTAGGTTGAGGGTTTGAAGCTCCTTCTGAGAGACTTTGAGATCTGTATCAAGATTACCAATAGTTTCTTTGGCAATGTCCAGCTCCTCAGCGAGACTGTCTAGTTCCTTTCTGGAAACTTCCAGGTCTGTGTGGCAGCTGTTGGTCTCATGATGTGAGGCATCAAGCTCTATACGAAGAGTGTGAACCTCTTGCTGGAAGACTGTCATCTGCTTCAGTGCCTCCTCATACTTCCGCTTTAGCGTAGCCACCATTTTATCCGATTGGCTCTGCTTTTCATCCATGGCGGAAATAGTAGCCTTTGCAGTATCTAGCTCAGTCTTGAGATCCTCCAATTCGGTCTTGGCCACAGAGTAAATTGCGAGCACAGTCTTCTGTAGCTCAGCATTATTTTTTCTCTCCCTTTCCAATTCTTCACAGAGCAGATCACAGTTATGCCTGGCAATTTTCAGGGCATCTTCAGGGCTGGTCAAGGGATCGTCACTCACTGGTTTCGGCTCCGCTTCCCTGGGATGACTGGTTGAGGGTTCCTCACTGTTGGCACCGGACAGACACTTCTTTGGGGTACACGACTTCTGCCTTGGGCCCTCTGGATATTCGGTTAACCGCGGGACGAATTCTCCATTTTCTCTAGGCCGCAAGGCAACTCGGTCCCCCTTTTCCTCCACAGGATCTGCGGACGTGTCTGTTCCTTCCACGATAAGTGAAGAACTGCTTTTCTTTTTCCGCCTTTTTGATTTGGATGACACCGTCCCTTCAGGGATATTGGGGTCTCCATCTTCATTTGAAATTTTAGCGGCTTCATTATATACGCCAGGCTTTTCTTGCAGTTGCTTTAGCTGACAGAAATATTGGGTGATCTGCTGCTCCCGCTCTGTCTCCTGCTGATCATATTCGTCAAAGGGAGCGGGCCTTTCTGTTCGTGCCGAGTTCAGGCACCCCCACCATTCTTGGGGTGTTTTGTGGGTGTGACTTGGTTCGGGTTTCCCGTAAGAGATGTCTTCCTCTTTATTGGACTGGAAGGGCCACTCTTCCGTGGGGTAGGGTTCATTACAGGAACGCTGCATCTTGTCCTCCATTTTTAGGCTATCAGGTGTAATTTTCTTCCTGACCTCAGGAGGCACTATTGCAGCTGTTGCCACTGTATTTGATAGAACCCCCAGGCATCTCTGTAGACTTTTCTTTCTTGGGAAAATGTTTTTTTTTTTTTTTTTTTTCAATATCAGCAGTGCTGTGCATGCATTTTCTCTTATCAGGTATACAAGACGTGCAGTTGCTAGGTAAAAAAAAAGTCTATTTGCTCTACACCATTTACTTGCTAGGTGCAATCTCTCCGCTTCAGCAACAGAATTTGGTTTTCTGCCTGAGTTCAGTAATTTTCAGTCTCATCTTTGGGTATTATGGCATTCACACTTCACACTCTGGGTGTCTGTTTTTGCTCCCAAGATATATAGGCAGACTTTTTTACTTGCAGAAAAAAAAACATTCTTTCATTCCCAGCAGGGTGACTCAACACTCAGCATTTGTTTGCTAAAAATTCCCCTGCTTCAGCACAGTCTTGTATCAATTTTCACACTTTTCTGCATATACTCCATTCACAGCTGGTAGCCCTATGCGGTGTGGCAACCTTTATTTGCAAAATCAGTACCACTCGTGGGTCACCATCTGTATTCACTGCTTCAGCGAAACTTTTGAAAACAACAAACACCTATCCCTTTTTAAGGGCTGACTCACTTCTTGAACCCTGACTATGGCTGGAAGGCAAAACCCCTATTTCAATGACCATATTACACTTTGTGATAGGCAAAAAGGATTAGCTGTTTCAGCAGTCTCTCCTCTTGGGATTGGGGCAAAGAGTCCATCTGTGGTTTTGTAAGTTTCAATGCAGTGTAATTTTCAGTGGTGTATACCCCTTTAACTCTGATCTCTGCTGCATGAGGTTTTTTCTAAGTTGTTCAGACTGTTTGTAGGCAAAAAGCATTAAAAAAAATTCACATAAAAATCTCCGGTCCTTTTTAACTACAAAGAAACCTCTTGTCCCACCTCGGACACCATATGTAGACGGACATTCACAGAGGTACACAATTGGAGACTTTATAAGGTGAAATTATAATAGGCTTTATTGTGCCTTTTTCTTTTCATCAGGAAATCATCCAAACACAGGGGGGGAAACAAAGCTTCTATTCACTTGGGAGTATTTCTAGTGAAATCCTATGCAATTAATTCACATCTCCGTTAGTTAAGCATTTCTCCCAGCCCCAAACATATAGCATGAAATAAACAGATATAAGAAGTCTCTTAATTATGAAAGTCTTATCTGTTTCTTGCTGTAGAGTAAGCTTCTCTGCTCTCCTGGAACCGCACCCGTGCGTGCACAGAAAATATCAGCATCCAGGTTTAGAAGTTTTCCCCGTGTCTTGAAATCAGCTCTGCTGTGTCTTCTGGCAGAGCTCAAGACATGTGGTGTCTCCAAAGGTCAGCTCACAAGTGAGCTAAGGAGTCACTTCCTGTCTCAACAGAAAGGCTTTTGTAAGCAATCTAAATCAGGCAGGTGGTGTTTATTACTTGACTACCAGCAGTTAACCCCCACACTGCTAGATTAAAGGCACATTACTTGAACAGGGATTACTCCCCTGTTACATACCTCCCCTGTTTGTGGGAAGCTCGGGCTTGCCACGGCCAAAGCCCATCCTTCCACTCTCATTCTAGATATCTCAGTGACTTGAATGAGAGTGGATGGAGGAAGAGAACCCTCAGTCCTGTTGGGATTGGAGCCCTTTCTCTAGTTTATTCGTGTCTCTTCCTGAAGGTGTTTGAGATCAGCACCCCTTAGTCGCTCGAGGAGGACTTTCTCCAAGTATAGTCTTTTTTCTACGTGCGCGGTCATGAGATTTCCCTCGCGTCGGGTGCTCGTCTTATTGTAGGCATACTGTATGGCAGCAGTTGCAGAGCGTTTAAAAACTGCCCTTTTCCCACTCAATGGGGTTGCTAGTTCAGCCCCTTTTAGATTAAGTTGCAATTCCACACCCACTTCCAGAGAATGTCCCATCTTTTCAGCTTCATCAGCTAAGGATTCTTCTGGTTTTAATTCAGCACGTGTACCTTCTTTTGTTGCCTGCTGGGTGGCTGAAGGTTTTGCTAGTGCTTGTTTAGGTGGTTCAAATTTTGCAACCTTGTCTTTCAGATGAGCGGTATTCCCAGCTCTCACTGTACCCTTGTCTTCATGGGTTTTTGAGGCTGTGGGATACTGACGCTTAGTCAGGGTCAATACTTGTCCTTGTAGGACTGTAATCTTATCCGCGAGAGATCCCTGGTTTTTGAGTGCGTCTTGCAAGTCTCTTCTCAGGGAATTTATCTGCATGCTTTGCTTTCTCTGAGCCTGCCTCCACATTTTTATTGCATTGTGGAGCACTATGAACTTCTTTGCTTTGGCCACAGTTACTTGTTTCAGTTTCTGGACCTTCTTGTGCTCCCTTTTGTGCCGCGTCACCTGGGTTCTAAGCTTGGCTTTTAGCGTTGCTTTGGTGATGCTCAGGGTAGCCTCAGTTTCTCATGCTGCTTTGCGGGGACATACTGGGTCATCAGACGTTCCTGCAGCACTTGAATTTCTTTAGCAGCCTGCAGCTTTTCTTCCTGCAGCGTTTGCTGCTTCTCCTCAACATACTGGAGGTGTGTACGCAGACCTTGCAGTTGGTTCTGCAGTCGGTGCTCTGCTTCAAACTTTTCCTTGACATCTTCTGTCAACTGAAAATTTTCTTCTTTCAGTTTTAAGTTTTCTCTTTTTAATCTTGAATTTTCTCTTTTTTGAGTGTCTGTATTCTTCGGGGCTTCTTTGCAGTCCTCCTTCCATTTACGCACATCTGCTTTGAGAATGACACTCTCCTGGCGTGAGACTTCCTTCTCTAGGTTGAGGGTTTGAAGCTCCTTCTGAGAGACTTTGAGATCTGTATCAAGATTACCAATAGTTTCTTTGGCAATGTCCAGCTCCTCAGCGAGACTGTCTAGTTCCTTTCTGGAAACTTCCAGGTCTGTGTGGCAGCTGTTGGTCTCATGATGTGAGGCATCAAGCTCTATACGAAGAGTGTGAACCTCTTGCTGGAAGACTGTCATCTGCTTCAGTGCCTCCTCATACTTCCGCTTTAGCGTAGCCACCATTTTATCCGATTGGCTCTGCTTTTCATCCATGGCGGAAATAGTAGCCTTTGCAGTATCTAGCTCAGTCTTGAGATCCTCCAATTCGGTCTTGGCCACAGAGTAAATTGCGAGCACAGTCTTCTGTAGCTCAGCATTATTTTTTCTCTCCCTTTCCAATTCTTCACAGAGCAGATCACAGTTATGCCTGGCAATTTTCAGGGCATCTTCAGGGCTGGTCAAGGGATCGTCACTCACTGGTTTCGGCTCCGCTTCCCTGGGATGACTGGTTGAGGGTTCCTCACTGTTGGCACCGGACAGACACTTCTTTGGGGTACACGACTTCTGCCTTGGGCCCTCTGGATATTCGGTTAACCGCGGGACGAATTCTCCATTTTCTCTAGGCCGCAAGGCAACTCGGTCCCCCTTTTCCTCCACAGGATCTGCGGACGTGTCTGTTCCTTCCACGATAAGTGAAGAACTGCTTTTCTTTTTCCGCCTTTTTGATTTGGATGACACCGTCCCTTCAGGGATATTGGGGTCTCCATCTTCATTTGAAATTTTAGCGGCTTCATTATATACGCCAGGCTTTTCTTGCAGTTGCTTTAGCTGACAGAAATATTGGGTGATCTGCTGCTCCCGCTCTGTCTCCTGCTGATCATATTCGTCAAAGGGAGCGGGCCTTTCTGTTCGTGCCGAGTTCAGGCACCCCCACCATTCTTGGGGTGTTTTGTGGGTGTGACTTGGTTCGGGTTTCCCGTAAGAGATGTCTTCCTCTTTATTGGACTGGAAGGGCCACTCTTCCGTGGGGTAGGGTTCATTACAGGAACGCTGCATCTTGTCCTCCATTTTTAGGCTATCAGGTGTAATTTTCTTCCTGACCTCAGGAGGCACTATTGCAGCTGTTGCCACTGTATTTGATAGAACCCCCAGGCATCTCTGTAGACTTTTCTTTCTTGGGAAAATGTTTTTTTTTTTTTTTTTTTTCAATATCAGCAGTGCTGTGCATGCATTTTCTCTTATCAGGTATACAAGACGTGCAGTTGCTAGGTAAAAAAAAAGTCTATTTGCTCTACACCATTTACTTGCTAGGTGCAATCTCTCCGCTTCAGCAACAGAATTTGGTTTTCTGCCTGAGTTCAGTAATTTTCAGTCTCATCTTTGGGTATTATGGCATTCACACTTCACACTCTGGGTGTCTGTTTTTGCTCCCAAGATATATAGGCAGACTTTTTTACTTGCAGAAAAAAAAACATTCTTTCATTCCCAGCAGGGTGACTCAACACTCAGCATTTGTTTGCTAAAAATTCCCCTGCTTCAGCACAGTCTTGTATCAATTTTCACACTTTTCTGCATATACTCCATTCACAGCTGGTAGCCCTATGCGGTGTGGCAACCTTTATTTGCAAAATCAGTACCACTCGTGGGTCACCATCTGTATTCACTGCTTCAGCGAAACTTTTGAAAACAACAAACACCTATCCCTTTTTAAGGGCTGACTCACTTCTTGAACCCTGACTATGGCTGGAAGGCAAAACCCCTATTTCAATGACCATATTACACTTTGTGATAGGCAAAAAGGATTAGCTGTTTCAGCAGTCTCTCCTCTTGGGATTGGGGCAAAGAGTCCATCTGTGGTTTTGTAAGTTTCAATGCAGTGTAATTTTCAGTGGTGTATACCCCTTTAACTCTGATCTCTGCTGCATGAGGTTTTTTCTAAGTTGTTCAGACTGTTTGTAGGCAAAAAGCATTAAAAAAAATTCACATAAAAATCTCCGGTCCTTTTTAACTACAAAGAAACCTCTTGTCCCACCTCGGACACCATATGTAGACGGACATTCACAGAGGTACACAATTGGAGACTTTATAAGGTGAAATTATAATAGGCTTTATTGTGCCTTTTTCTTTTCATCAGGAAATCATCCAAACACAGGGGGGGAAACAAAGCTTCTATTCACTTGGGAGTATTTCTAGTGAAATCCTATGCAATTAATTCACATCTCCGTTAGTTAAGCATTTCTCCCAGCCCCAAACATATAGCATGAAATAAACAGATATAAGAAGTCTCTTAATTATGAAAGTCTTATCTGTTTCTTGCTGTAGAGTAAGCTTCTCTGCTCTCCTGGAACCGCACCCGTGCATGCACAGAAAATATCAGCATTCAGGTTTAGCAGCTCTGCTGTGTCTTCTGGCAGAGCTCAAGACATGTGGTGTCTCCAAAGGTCAGCTCACAAGTGAGCTAAGGAGTCACTTCCTGTCTCAACAGAAAGGCTTTTGTAAGCAATCTAAATCAGGCAGGTGGTGTTTATTACTTGACTACCAGCAGTTAACCCCCACACTGCTAGATTAAAGGCACATTACTTGAACAGGGATTACTCCCCTGTTATAACACCTACAACAGTGCAAAATCACTGAATGGTGAAAATGAAGAACCAACAGTGATGGCAAAAATACACAAATGTAATCCCACTCATCCTTCACATATGTAAAAGTCTTCTTTTTCCTTGGGATACAGTGGACAAACAGGATGAGGGAGCAGGATGTACAATATGTGAAAAGATAAGACAGTATATAGTGCAACACTGTATGCAAAAAAATTGGTGTTAAATTCAGAAATCTCCAAAAGTTATACTCGCATAAGTGTGAGTTAGCAAAGCATATCAGACACAGTAAATAGGTGTGCAGGAACATAGGTCCAGGAAAAACAGGGTAACCTTGAGGACTGGAAGAGCTGTATGGCTGTACTATGGAAGGAAACAGGAACACCATAGCGCAGACTGTAGGTGCAGAAAATGTAATAAAAGAGATGCACTTATACTTTGTGCAATAAAAACAAACATGGAATAGTCAAATCGTAGTGAGGACGTTCTCACTACTACTCTCTCAATCAGTCCGGTCCACTTCGATGATCACAAACACCGAGCGGTTGCTGCTTCTTGATGCAGCCGCTAGAAGCAATAAGTTCACCCCACGAGGTTCTATCCCGATGTGGCTCCGTCTCCTGAATTCAACGCGTTTTGCTATATTCAATAGCTTTGTCAGGAATCCTATCACCCTCTACAGCTGACTGCCCTAATATAGGAAAATGGGGTTCCCCATTGGTTCCTGACCGAGGTCTCCCAGGTGTCTGTTGACTGTGATTCAACTATTGCACCAATAGGACGGCGGTATGCAAGGCACTACACCATTCAGACAATACCCCGGTCGGGACAACCATAGCTGAACCCTGGACAATGTATGAACCCTCCTCTCTGTTTACATCCCAAAGTGGGCGCACAATGCAAACTGAAACACTGCTGTATACACCAGTGCACAACCCTAAATAGATACATATATGGCACATGGACCAAAAGACTAAAAAACGACCTTAGTATGTATACGATACATTAAAAGTACTTATATAAAATATCGACATCCTAAAATATTACATAGAATATATAAATCAGTCATTATATCAAAATTATAAAAATTATCTACAAAGCATTAATCAATGTTTATACATATGGATATTGAAACACACATAACAAAACAAACTTAAAATACAGCAACTAATCATCCTGTAAAACGACATCATTATTTAGTCTAATTGTCTGGCTTAGTATGGGTGGCATGAGCTAGCCAGGGACGGAGGTGGCAAACTTGCGCATGTCCCTTGGCAATCTCAGATTTCCCGCAGACTCGACTTTTCATACCGGCTTCGCTCTGATAGGCTACTGAGAAAGTTCCCACGCTCTGATTGGCTGTAGAACTTCCAAATACTATAAGAAACCTCTGAGCCAATGAGATTTGAGATTTCCGGCGCTAGATCACGAGCAGGCTTTTCAAAAGCGCTCTCGGGCTTCAGAAAAGTCTGCCCGGAATATTTTCTAAATCCACATTTTCATATATTTCACCCTCTCTCTGTCATCCTCTCTTTTTGTCACCCTCTCTGTCTCTCACCCTCTCTGTCTCTCACCCTCTCTGTCTCCCTCTCACCCTCTCTGTCTCTCTCTGTCACCCGCTCTGTCTCTCACCCTCACTCTCTGTCACCCTCTCTGTCTCTCACCCTCACTCTCTGTCACCCTCTCTGTCTCTCACCCTCTTTCTGTCACCCTCTCTGTCTCTCACCCTCACTCTCTGTCACCCTCTCTGTCTCTCACCATCACTCTGTCACCCCCTGTCTCTCACCCTCACTCTCTGTCACCCCGTCTCTCACCCTCACTCTCTGTCACCCTCTCTGTCTCTCACCCTCACTCTCTGTCACCCTCTCTGTCTCTCACCTTCACTCTCTGTCACCCTCTCTGTCTCTCACCCTCACTCTCTGTCACCCTCTCTGTCTCTCACCCTCACTCTCTGTCACCCCATCTCTCACCCTCACTCTGTCACCCCCTGTCTCTCACACTCTGTCACCCCCTGTCTCTCACCCTCACTCTCTGTCACCCCCTGTCTCTCACCCTCACTCTCTGTCACCCCCTGTCTTTGACCTTCTGTCTCTGTCACCCCTTGTCTTTCACCCATACTCTCTCACCGACACTCTCTGTCTCACTCTCACCCACACTCTCTGTCTCACACTCTCACCCACACTCTCTGTCTCACACGCACACTCTCTCCCACACTCTCTGTCTCACTCTCACCCACACTCTCTGTCTCACACTCCCTCACCCACACTCTCTGTCTCACACTCTCTGTCTCACACTCCCTCACCCACACTCTCTGTCTCACACTCCATCTCACACTCTGGATATCTTATTTACCCTGGATATCTTAACTGCCCTATACCTACACCGAAATAACCTATACTGCTTTCTTCCAGATCTGCCTCAAGCTTCACATGGGAGACATAGGAATCCCCCTAACCCAGAAGACAGGTAGGGAACACCTCCCCTCCAAAATATAGCATTGCGGGAATGAGGTACCTGGAGTTTTTGTTTTTTTGCGCATAAACCTTGTTTATTTGGCCCGTGTTAGCCTTTGAGTTTGACATGCTTGCGCTAAGGTAACCAAGAGGGTAATGCCTCCTGCCAACCCCCGGGAGGCCAAACCATTTTAACTGGGCTTTTTCTGTTGCTTTTTTAAAATGACAAACAGATGGGAATTAGAGATATTGTTTTTTCATTCTTTTATAGAAAAGTTGATTTCATGATGTGTAAAGTCATTTTCAACACATTATCTTTTTTTTTTATAACTTAAATTTTTATTGGTTTATAACAGAATACATTACAATGCATTAAAAGATACATTAGGTCGTGGTGATCCTTATTGTCTCCGAAAATATAACGATATTAATAGTAGTATAGCCGAACTTCGACCTGCATATCGCAGTCTGTGTCTGTCACGCCCCGCCTGTCTGCAGTGCTGGCGCGCTGACAGAGGGAGCAGGGCCTTAGCCTTAGAGAGACCCCCTAGTGGTCTGTTTAGGAGAAAACTGAACTCAATGCACACTCTTCTGTCATACAAACTATGTTTCTATATGTAAAGGCGAGTATGCCCTTCCTGCAGAGGAACAGGATGGAAAATAAATATTTTTACCATGGGATGATTATCTAGAGATGACGCTCTTTCACTGGGACCTGTCGTGACCTTTCAATGACATTTGGCTTAAAAATGAGGAATATTTTAATGTATAGAATAACTTACAACAAGCATATATGTAGAAAGCACGAGGGGGTAAGCCTTTAAGGCTTGTGTGTGTGTGTGTGTGTGTGTATATATATATAGATAGATAGATAGATAGATAGATAGATAGATAGATATTTAGATAGATAGATAGATAGATAGATAGATAGATAGATAGATAGATAGATAGATAGATAGATAGATTGATCTCACACACAATCTTGATTCCAGCCCGTGCTAACTGTAACTTGGTAATGCTGGCTGCTGTGCTGCTGCCTTTGGTCCTGTGCAAGCTATTAACACAGCAGCTGTCTGCACGTATATGAACATTTGCACATGCGCAGATGACTACTGTGTTAATCGCTTACACAGGAGCAGATGTGCAGACTGTCAGCAGCAGAGCCCAATTATAAGGCGAGTATGGACTTTTCAATATAACTTCATTGAAAAAAACCGCGCCTTATCGAGCAAAACTGGTATATATATATATATATATATTGTGGCAGGATGGCCTCGCGGCGGGGTCAGTAAGACGCTAGACACGATGGGAAACTTTAAACTATAGTGGTTTATTTGCCACAACCAAAATAAAGTACGGGTGCACTGTCCCTTTAAGAAACTACATTCTAAAAATTAAAGCCTATTCCCGTTAGGGAAACTAAATCACTTCTTGAGCCCTTACTAACAGGGCAGCCAGCTAATCTGGTTATGCCCAAAACATATGCTTCACAAAGTATAACCAATAAGTATAATAATAAAGTCTTATCTGCAATGCAGCTCCAACAGCAAACAGGAACACGGTTCCGGGGAGCAGGCTGTGTCCAGCTCATAGCAATCTTTATCTTGATCCTGGGTTGGGGTCCCAGCTGGTCCCAGCAGCAAAGCTCCTCGCAGGACTGGGGGACCACAGCAACAGCTAGGGCTTCCTAGCCGGGAGAAGTCTCTCCAGCCTCCTGTGGAAAAACAAGCTCACCTTGTGTGAGCAACTTCCTGCTTTTAAAGCACTTGTTTCATTGATGTTCAGCCCCTGTTTAATCAGTCTTCAGCTGTGCTTTCTCTCTGATGAGATTAACACTCTGTGTACTGGCTGCAGCGTCTCTCCATTCACTGTTCCAGCCTACTGAGTCAGTGACTCTGTCACAATATATATATATATATATATACAAAAAAACAAGGGCAGTTGGCACACTGTAAACTACTGATCCAGTGATGCTTATCCCATATGCACACATGAAATAAATATTTACCAGATGTTGGTCCGGGAAACAGACAGCACACAGCCAGGTAAGTACAAAAAAACTGTATTCATATAAGAAGTACATGGCACTACATCCAACGTTTCGGTCAGCAGAATGTGACCTTCCTCAGGTACGTGCAGTGAATGAGTGCCAGTGAAACACCATATATACCCAAACCAATCAATAAAAAATTGCACTCACCAGTGTGGGAACCCCCAGAGCCCGCGAAAACCGTGTGTATGTGATGCCTGTGAACCGCAGCCCAGTCCTGGAACGCACCGCCATCTTGGAATGGCCTGCCCTTCCTCTAAATTAACATATAGTCACTTCCTTAGTGACGCAGCAACCTGAGTACCTGCAATATACCAGCGTCACCACTACCTAATAGCGCACATGTGCCATGTGCATAGAACACTCTCAGACCTCCTCCAGATAGCGCTTTCTACTGCGCATGTCAAAATCTGCCGGGTACTGTTGCCACCAGGCAGAACGTAGCGACTAGCGTCCTAAGGTTACCATGGCAACATAAACATGGAACTGTACCCCTGACGAAGTCCTTAGTGACAAAACGCGTAGGGCATTTCCCAAAGAGGCGAGTTTGTGGCTGACATTACTGCATGAACGGAGAGAGTACCTTGGAGCTGTTGCTATTTTGCTTGGGACTGCTGTTGCTTCCGGTTTTGCAGTTGCCTGCTGGTGAGCAGTGAGAGCTGTGGGAGGTGTATCTGGAGGGAGTCTCTGACCGTGTTGCTGATTATTACATCATCTGGCTGCGGTGGCTCCAGTGCACCTTGCTGAACCAACGGATACACCAGAGGTGGCACCAACGGGACAGGCTGATACATTCCCTTCACAGCTTCAAGGCGATTGAGTATATCTCATAAATGCTATTATTTTTACTCTGTTTGTGAGTGCGCTTTTTATATTTTACAATCCCATAAATACTGTTTTATACTTTATCACACTAGGAGTGCGCCTGTTTTTTCTTCTTGTTTTCTGCAGATATCCTTGGGATTTGGTGATCCTTATATACGAGCAGCAAAACTCCAGTGGACTAAGTACATTTTTTGGAATTTTAACTGACATCTGGTTTTTATTTTATTTTTTATGTTTCATATTTTTTATTTTTGCTATAGATTTCAGTTGTTTTTATCACAAATTCGCCCTTTTGGGGATTCTTTGGTCAATAGCCTTGTTAACTGTGTCTGATTTACACAGCTGATTTATCCTTATCAAGCTTCCTAAGGCGCTACTCCAATTTGTTATATATATATATATATATATATATATATATATATATACAGTGTTCGACAAATCACCCAAAAATCTACTCACCCAACCAAAAAATCTACTCACCCCTAGTCCTGCCCCCAACCCCGCCCCCAACCCCACCCCTAGTCCCGCCCCCAACCCCGCCCCCAACCCCGCTTTAAAATAAAATATATTAATAAAATACATTTAATAAATTCCTAGTCAGAACATTCGTTTTTGACATAAATGTATTTATTGTATTACATTATACTACAATTAGTCCTTGTTACGTGTGTGTGTGTGTGTGTAAATGTTGGATCTAGAAATAAAAGCCAGGTGTGAATGACTAGTTTCCTGCACCCCTTAACCAGTGTCTGGACGTCCCCGCTTCACAATATCTAAAGCAGCAATCCCGCCTGGGATCTTACCTGATCTGCAGTCCCTCAAAGTCCAGGTACCCTCATTCCCGCAATGTTATACATTGGAGAGGATGTGTTCCTTACCTGGCTTCTGGGTTAGGGGGATGCTGATGTCTTCCGTGGAAAGCTTGAGTCAGATCTGGAAGAAAGCAGTATAGGTTATTTTGGTGTAGTATAGGGCAGTTAAGATATATAGGGTAAGAGCGTGGGGGAGAGAGAGAGAGAGAGAGGTTTTGTGGGAAAGAGATAGAGAGAGAGAGAGTGTGTGGGAGAGAGAGAAAGAGAGTGTGGGAGAGAGAGAGAGTGTGGGAGAGAGAGTGTGGGAGAGAGAGAGAGAGTGTGTGGGAGAGAGAGAGAGAGAGAGAGAGAGTGGGTGACTGACTGGGTGGGTGACTGACTGACTGGGTGGGTGACTGACTGACTGGGTGGGTGACTGACTGGGTGGGTGGGTGACTGACTAATTGGGTGGGTGACTGACTGACTGGGTGGGTGACTGACTGACTTTGTGGGTGACTGACTGACTGGGTGGGTGACTGACTGACTGGGTGGGTGACTGACTGACTGGGTGGGTGACTGACTGACTGGGTGGGTGACTGAATGACTGACTGGGTGAGTGACTGACTGGGTGGGTGACTGACTGGGTGGGTGAAAAGGTGGGTGACTGACTGGGTGGGTGACTGACTGGGTGGGTGACTGTGTGGGTGACTGACTGGGTGGGTGAGTGACTGACTGACTGGGTGGGTGAGTGACTGACTGACTGGGTGGGTGGGTGAGTGACTGACTGGGTGGGTGAGTGACTGACTGGGTGACTGACGTGACTGACTGGAGTGGGGTGGGTGACTGACTGGGGTGGGGTGGGTGACTGACTGACTGGGGTGGGGTGGGTGACTGACTGGGGTGGGTGACTGACTGGGGTGGGTTGGGTGACTGACTGACTGGAGTGGGGTGGGTGACTGACTGACTGGGGTGGGGTGGGTGACTGACTGACTGGGGTGGGGTGGGTGACTGACTGACTGGGGTGGGGTGGGTGATTGACTGACTGGGGTTGGGTGGGTGATTGACTGGGGTGGGGTGGGTGACTGACTGACTGGGGTGGGGTGGGTGACTGACTGACTGGGGTGGGGTGGGTGACTGACTGACTGGGGTGGGGTGGGTGACTGACTGGGGTGGGGTGGGTGACTGACTGAATGGGGTGGGTGACTGACTGACTGGGTTGGGTGGGTGACTGACTGACTGGGGTGGGTGGGGGACTGACTGACTGGGGTGGGGGACTGGCTGACTGGGGTGGGGTGGGTGACTGACTGACTGGGGTGGGTGACTGACTGACTGGGGTGGGTGACTGACAGACTGGGGTGGGTGACTGACTGACTGGGGTGGGTAACTGACTGGGGTGGGTGACTGACTGACTGGGGTGGGTGACTGACTGACTGGGTGGGTGACTGACTGACTGACTGGGGTGGGGGACTGACTGACTGGGGTGAGTGACTGACCCATGCATACATGCACACACACCCATACACACACACACACACACACACACACACACCCATGCATACACACACACACACATGCATACACACACACACACACACATGAATACACACACACACACACACACACATGCATACACACACACACCCACACCCACACACCCACACACACCCATACACACACATGCATACACACACCCATGCATACACACACACACACACACACACATGCATACACACACACACACACACATGCATACACACACCCCCATGTATACACACACACACCCATGCATACACACACACACACACACACACACACACACACACACACACCCATGCATACACACACACACACACACACACACACACATGCATACACACACACACACACACACACACACGCATGCATACACACACACACCCATGCATAAACACACACACCCATGCATACACACACACACCCATGCATGCATACACACACACACACACACACACACACACACCCATGCATACACACACACACACATGCATACACACACACACATGCATACACACACACACACATGCATATACACACACACACACACATATGCATACGCACACATGCATACACAAACACACACACACATGCATATACACACACACACACATGCATACACACACACACACACACACGCATACACACACGACAGGGGGAAGAAGAGGAAAGGCCGCGCGACCGAGAACCACCACTGCCCCGCTCGCCCCCCCGTGACCATCTCCAGTCCCGCGTGGGGATCGGCGGGAAGCCGTGGTAAGCCGGGACAGGGAGAGAAGGGGGGACACCCCCACTACAAGCTGGGACCAGGGAGAGAAGGGGGGGAACACCAGCCCCGCGTGGGAAGCCGGGACAGGGAGAGAAGGGGGGGGGCACCCCCACTACCATCTCCTGCCCCGTGCAGGAAGCGGGGAGTAATCGGGCTTGCAGGGAAGGAGCAGAGGGGCCGCAAGATTGAGGATTGGAGAGTACTTACTCTCCAACAGATCTCCGGCCAGAAAAAATGGCCGCTCGTTGGGGGCTGGCTCATATAGAGCCTGGCCGCGCGCCCACAAAGCCTAGGAGCGCGCTCCAATCAGCTGTCAGGTAGGGAGTTTTTTGTTTGTTTTTCCAGCGCGAGAAGGGAAAATTTCAGCGCGAGCGGGGGGAAATTTAAAAAAACAAACACGTGTTCTGCTTGGGCCAATATTTACTCGCCCGGGGGTTAAATCCACCCGCCCCAGGCGTGTAAATGTATAGGATTATCGAATACTGTATATATATATATATATATATATATATATATATATATATATATATATATATATATATATATATATATATATATATATATATATTACCATAGGGATTGTTTTAACTTTGTATCTTTTTTGTGTTCTCCATGTTCATGAATAAACATTTTTTCATTATTATATTTGCTTGAGTGCTTTTAGTGGGACACTTTTCTTTTTTCTTTTCTCATTAATATATATATATATATATATATATATATATATATATATATATATATATATATATATATATATATATATATATATATAAAACATAATACTGAGTTAAGTTATGGTGAGTAAAAAAAGTGACAAAAACCCTCCACAGTATACTAAATGACTTGCCTAGGCGCCACAGCTCTCTACTAAATTATAAAGTGTGATACAATCAATTAAATGATGTTACCCGACAGGGTACTTCTCAAACCTTCCAGGGAAATATGCTCGGATTTCCCACAAGTACAGTCGTGGTTGGTTGTGGAAAGTGAGCGACCCGGTCAGGAAAACAACATGTGAATAAAAAACATATACAAACAATAATTGTGCAGTATTGTGATTCAATGATGAGTTAATTTGCGTGAATCTTAGCTCTGGGGGAGAACCTACTTACAGCAACATATAGGGTAAATTCGCTTTTCTCTGACTCTGTCAGATAATGATATGGTGGTGAGATTTCTTTGGGTAGGTCTTTTATCCCCTCTTGATCTTCCCTTATGAGGGTTGCTTCAGGAATGGTGGAGCTCAATTTCCCATAAAATATGTGTAAAAGAAGAGCAGAAGAAACGGCCAATAGTATAGCTTGCAACAAGCAGTGTTTTATAAACAATGAAATGGTAGGGAATGTACTCACATTCTGTACACAAATATCAGGCACATAAAGGTTTCTTTTAGCGCTCAGTGCGCCTGCTGTGCTGTCTCCCCGTCCTCCTCTGTTCCTAGTGTTGTCGTCGCGATGGCGTCAGACGCCATCGCGACGACAACACTAGGAACAGAGGAGGACGGGGAGACAGCACAGCAGGCGCACTGAGCGCTAAAAGAAACCTTTATGTGCCTGATATTTGTGTACAGAATGTGAGTACATTCCCTACCATTTCATTGTTTATAAAACACTGCTTGTTGCAAGCTATACTATTGGCCGTTTCTTCTGCTCTTCTTTTACACATATTTTATGGGAAATTGAGCTCCACCATTCCTGAAGCAACCCTCATAAGGGAAGATCAAGAGGGGATAAAAGACCTACCCAAAGAAATCTCACCACCATATCATTATCTGACAGAGTCAGAGAAAAGCGAATTTACCCTATATGTTGCTGTAAGTAGGTTCTCCCCCAGAGCTAAGATTCACGCAAATTAACTCATCATTGAATCACAATACTGCACAATTATTGTTTGTATATGTTTTTTATTCACATGTTGTTTTCCTGACCGGGTCGCTCACTTTCCACAACCAACCACAAAAACCCTCCACAGGACAGCAAATATGCAAATATAACTGTATGCTCATCTGCATGTCTTAGGCAGGTCTGCAACCCCGCCTTTCCCCATTATCACCCATACAGCACTTCCACTGCAGCAAGGGATTCTGGGAAATGACATGCAAATGAGCACACAGTGTCACTTTTTGCCTCAATAACCATGTGACCATGCAACAAGCTTAAGCCTATAGGGAACCATGTTAAAAATGGTTATTGAGGCAAAAAGTGCTCATTTGCATGTCATTTCCCAGAATCCCTTGCTGCAGTGGAAGTGCTGTATGCTGGGTGATAATGGGGAAAGGCGGGGTTGCAGACCTGCCTAAGACATGCAGATGAGCATACAGTTATACTTGCATATATATATATATATATATATATATATATATATATATATATATATATATATATAGTACGTTACCATCCAGCAGGGCAGCAGAACAGCAAAGAGAGGCAGCACTCAGAGGTAAGTGTACAAAGAATTGTATTGTAACAGTCACAAAATTCCAACGTATATAAAACCCCAACAATACATTTTTAGAACCGGAAAAATGTAAACGCCAACAATATTTAAGTTCTGCAAATCACTATTACCAACCGCAAGGATCTGTAGGTTCAAAAAGGTTCATCGCTGCTCTACAGAAAGGACTGAATTCCTATTAACTATTTCTTTTTATAGGACTTGACTTTGGTAAATATGTGTGTGTTTTTATATACAATTTTTCATCCATGAGCCTTTGATAAATAAAATCCATGTTTCTATGCTTTGTGACATCATTGGCGCACCGCGCGTCCAGTGAGCCTGTGTGCGCGGCGGTGCAGTCGGTCCTAGCAGCGTGGGGCTCCGGCTTACCCGTATGGTACCCCCTGTGGACTGTGCGGGCCCGTGAGTACGGCGGCGGTGGCTGTTTTGATAGCGTGGATCTCCGGAGGACTCGTGTAACATCCCATGCAGAGGATCTCATGTCTGGGGAGAGAGGACATCTGCTCTATGGGTCCTTAATTTTCAGCCTTGCTGTAAGTAGGATTCCAATTTTACTCCTACTGGATGGTATTGCATTTCTTGGTCCTTAGCCCAACGGCAAATTGTCTGTTGTTATAATATCTATTAATTGTATTTTATTAAAATTGTAATCATCATTTAGTTATTCTTCTCATGTGTTTGTTTTTTTTTGAGTTACTCTATGATTTTTCTTTTTGTCTTTTTTGTTGTTTATGTCTGTTTGTCACCTTTGTGAGACTTCATTCAAGATCCCCCTCAGGACTGCTTGCTACCCTTGATTGGACTCTCTATTTGGTCAGAATTCACTTACTGTTATTATCTTGGAGGCGCCGGCTGTTTGTTTTTATTGTTAGGTTTTTGTTGATTTGTGTTGATCACTTTTTGTCCAGGCAGCCTCACTTTCTCAGTAAAGCTTTTTTTGTAATCACTGTAATAATAATATTATTACTATTTTATTTTTAGCATTAGCGCTGTTAACACTTTTCCTCTTTTTTTTTTCCTTGGATATATCTGGTGCTAATTTCCTGCCCCAGTATTACTCCCGTTTTTCGGAAAGGAGACTTTGATACTTATTATGTATATTTATTATTGTTGTCACTTCATTTCTGGGTTAGTGCACTGTATATACAGTATGTCCTTACTATTTCCTGTATATAACCCTGATGAAGGTCCCATAGTGGACTGAAACGTTGTTTTCTTTATGTTTGGACGACAATAACACTCTTTTGAACATTTGCTCTGCAGTGCTGTGTCTTTTTCATTGGACTCTTGTTTGTGTAAAGTATCTATTATATATATTAGGTGAATCTTTCTATTTTTATATTGTGTATGTTTTTTGTAATCACAATTAGTACAATGACTTATTGCCTGCATGAACTAAATTGGATCCCATTGCTAAATATTAAACGTCCTTCCAATTAGGGTCTCTTTGTACCACTCCAGAATGAATTTATATGTTTATTTCTTCATGAATGGAATGAGAAGCAAATGACTGGAAATAGATATTTCTGTTTTTCATGTCAATGGCAAATATGTCCATACATTGTAGAATGCTGTAGCTGTCATCTTTTCCTGCATTTCATCAAGTGGGTACAAATCTTAGTCTTGGAATATTTCATCCAATGGGTGCTCTTCCCTACCACTTTCAGTCAGCGCAGCTCTGCGTGGAAGTATGTCTTTATAATTTGGATGTATATGTCTTTAAACTTTATTTTGACAAAGTGCAGTGGATGCACGAAACGTGTCAGAGTTCTTTCTCTAGATGATTTTTTCTTTTTAACAACATGTCTTTGCTGTTCATTACTGTTCATTAAATTTTGCACCGAAAATCACCATCCAGCTTCCGTTTTACTTCCTGCTTCCGGAACGCACGAGGCACCTGTTGGCACGCTGTGCACCGCCATCTTTCCCCCTATCCAGGGTGATTTCTTACTTTATTTTGAATGCATAGATGATTGGATTCATGGCCGAGTTGGCATGGGTCAGTAATATGACAAAATAAAGAGTGGGCCGGAATTCTTTGAATTGTTTAGTAACTGGGACGAAATAGATTATGCAGTTTAGAGTGGCTTACATTCACGCGACAAGCAGCCACCACCCCAAATGGCTCCAAAACATCCCCCTCAGTCAATTTAATTGATTGAGACGGAATTGTTCATCTGATACTGTTTTCCACAAACAATCTAAACAACTAATCAGTAATTTTGTCCAAAATAGGGATGATTCTGACCTGGGTCTTAAGTCCTACCATGAAGTTAGATCCATCAATAGAGTAGCACTTTTAGAAAAATCCAAACAGAAACACTCTTTGGACAATGTTGATAATTGTCACCGGAAAGCACCTAAAACTAATCTTGGTAATGCAACAAAATTCATCACCAATCTAACAAAATAGTCCAAATCCTCAACTCACATTGGAAAGTGCTCCCGATTGGAAGGAGAGAGGGGAAGAGGTGGCCGGCAGCCCTATACATCCTCCAGCAACCCTACACGTCCCCCAGCAGCCACTGTAACTTAACCTAGCAGTCTCACTTCCTCTAGCAGCCTCACTTCCCCCATCAGCACTGATCCCCCCCCCCCGCCAGCTCCGATCCCCCACCGCCAGCCCCGCACTGATGCCCCCCCACCAGCCCCGCTCCCATCCCCCAGCAGCTGACACCAAAGGTAGGGAGGGAGGGGGGGGCTGAATGTGTGTTGCGAGTGTTTGCAGTGTGTTATGAGTGTGTGCAGTGTGTTGTGAGTGTGTGCAGTGTGCTGTGAGTGTGTGTAGTGTGCTGTGAGTGTGTGCAGTGTGCTGTGAGTGTTCGCAGTGTGGAGTGCAGTGTGTGCAGTTTGCTGTGCGTGTGTGCAGTGTGCTGTGCATGTGTGAAGTGTGCTGAGTGTGTGCAGTGTTCTGTGAGTGTATGCAGTGTGCTGTGAGTGTGCAGTGTGCTGTGAGTGTGTGCAGTGTGTGCATTGTGCTGTGTGTGCAGTGTGCTGTGCGTGTGTGCAGTGTGCAGTGTGCTGTGAGTGTGTGCAGTGTGCTGTGCGTGTGCAGTGAGTGTGTGCAGTGTACTGTATGTGCAGTGTGCTGTGAGTGTGTGCAGTGTGTGTAGTGTGCTGTGAGAGTGTGCAGTGTGCTGTGAGTGTGTGCAGTGTGAAGTGTGCTGTGAGTGTGTGCAGTGTGCTGTGAGTGTGTGCATTGTGCTGTGTGTGTGTGCAGTGTACTGTGCGTGTGTGCAGTGTGCTGTGTGTGTGTGTAGTGTGCTGTGCGTGTGCAGTGAATGTGTGCAGTGTACTGTATGTGCAGTGTGCTGTGAGTGTGTGCAGTGTGCTGTGAGTGTGTGCAGTGTGCTGTGAGTGTGTAGTGTATGCAGTGTGCTGTTAGTTTGTGCAGTGTGCTGTGAGTGTGTGCAGTGTATGCAGTGTGCTGTGAGAGTGTGCAGTGAATGCAGTGTGCTGTTAGTTTGTGCAGTGTGCTGTGAGTGTGTGCAGTGTATGCAGTGTGCTGTGAGAGTGTGCAGTGAATGCAGTGTGCTGTGAGAGTGTGCAGTGTGTGCAGTGTGCTGTGAGTGTGTGCAGTGTGCGTTCTTTAAAATATTCGGGGTCCACACTCAAACAGCGTTATAAGCGGATCCGCGTTATAGCGAATCGTGCTATAATGGGGTTGAGCTGTATATGGTTCTATATCTTACAGTCTACATCACTTCCATGTTCTTCCACACTTCCACTCTTTCTTCTCAAGCCATTCTGCATTTGTTAACCATTTTTACACTTTCATTGATATTGTTTAATTGTTTAAGTACATTTCATAAGATTTATTTTAATTTTACTTTTATGTCATTCATTACTCTAAGTTTAAAAGTGTGCTCAGTCAATATATGATTTTGGAGTGCTTCAAGTGGGGCATAATTATATTATATATCATCTATTACCCAGTTTATTGGGTTACATGGGTTGGTGCTTTTTATCATTCCCCCCTTAGAATCACTCTACATCTCGGCATTCCAATCCTTACAAGTGTCTATGAATGTATGTTTTATGCAACCTAGACCCATGGGTGACAGCCACTCCCCCTTATTAATATGATTGGATGCAGCATGCGCCCTGGGCAATTGTTGTCACGTTGCTATGCAACGCTGGCTATTTAGGGGAGTTCCTGGAGCTACATGGCCAACCTCTGATGAAGTCACTACCAGTGACGAAACGCGTCAGGACGCTACGATGTGCATAGTGACGTACTGTAACTCCGGTCCGCATGCTATGACGGAAGCACAGACACGAGTGCAGCTGACATCTGCAGGCAATTCGCTGACATTTTACCAACGGGGGAAGGCAGGGAGCTCCCTGAGAACAGCACTGCTGAAGTCCGGTGGGCGAGGAGTTGCTTAGGACCATGTTTACCACTCTCTACGGTTGAGCTCCCAGGTACCTCCCAGTATCGTGACATTGTGCTTGCCTCTCTGCTTCCACCACACATCAGACTGGTGATTATTCTACTGCTGGCAAACGGACTGCTGTATATCCTGATAGTGACGTCACTACGACTGAGATTCTATCTCACAAATGTTGGTTATATTTGTCCTCTTGTGAGTGCAAGTCCAAGAGACCTTCTTGTTTATTTTTTATACATTAATAAATTTCCCATTCAGTATCACGCTATGGAGCCTGCGCTTCTCTCTCTCTTTTTATTCTGTTAGGTATTCTTGGTGTGGCAACATCACTATTGAAGCTGCAGCCTGCTCCTGTCTGGATTCACCACCATATCTGATATTGGACTATTTTTACATCATCTCGTCGTTTGTATTATACTGTATCTGTTATTAAGTTTTTTATATGTGCTGTACTTGTTAGGCTATTTTATTATTATTTGTGCACATTTATATGTGGCCCTGATTCTCCCGCTGGCGGCACATCTCTGTGGCGCCCCCCTCTCCCCCTGGCGGCACATCTCTCCGGCCCCCTTCTCCTCCCCCTCCCTGCTGCTGGATGTAGTGCGGGATGAGATTTGTCTGTCTGTGTCTCTCTGTGTATATGTGTGTCTGTCTGTCTGTGTCTCCCCCCGCTGCCGGAACATGTCCCCAGCCCCTCCCCCCTCCCGCTGGCGGTACATCCCTCCCCTCCAGCGCTGCTGTGGTATGTCCCCTGGCTGCCAAATCCACACCAGAATGTCCAGTGAAAGTTTAGTTGTGCTCCGTGGTGCCGTGTCTGAGATTTCAATGCTTCGGACAAACAAACAAACAGACGTAATCCAACTTAGAATTATAGTATATATATATATATATATACACACACACACTTTTCCAGGGGAAGCAAGTCTCGTGTACATGTGTGTATATGAATCAAACACTCAGGGATATATTTCTGTTCGACGTGGTTTTTTTTGTGGTATATTTATCGGGTGATATATATCTGAGAAGCCCCCACTCCTCTGTGTGGCAGAGAGGAGCCATCTTGTGACAGACACACACGCCATCACCTCATAGCCACCGACCATCGCCTCACAGCAAACACCCCTGCCACCCGTAAAAGGATGTTTAATCCAGATTCACACTACTTTCCTGTGGTATTATTTGTTTTATTACTGGGACAGAGCTGCGCCAGTCACCGCCCGGGGACTGGCCAACGTGAACATATACACATGAAATAAGTGCTGTTGTACAGGAGGGTCCTTGCTTGGTATACTCACTCTGCCCTCAAACTGCTGCTCCTCCATGTCGCTCATGGCGGCGGCTGCTGCTCTAACAAAGTGGATACTCGAGGGAAGGTCAGACCAGCGTCGGCTGCTGCTCCCGCGCGTATCTTAGTCCCTCTGCGCTTTTTCCTCTCCGTCTTTTCTTCCTCCCCCCCCCATTGGTACATCTCCCCCCTCCCCCCGCTGACACATCTCCCCCCTCTGACACATCTCACATGACCAGTGATTCCCAAACTTTTTTGTTTGGAGGAACCCTTTAAGTATTTTGTAAAATTTCGGGGAACCCCTATCTGGATGACACATGTTCGTCAAGGGTAAATCACAAAATAGATGTGTAAAGCAGTAGGGGTAATAAATAATAATTAACTCATACTTTTGAATAAGCAATGTGTATATATTTTGGAATGATTTTGGTATAAACATCACCGCCCTCCCTGCATCTCCCATCACCCCCCCCCCTGCATCTCATATCACCTCCCCCCTTGCATCTCACATCACCTCCCCCCCCCTGCATCTCACATCACCCCCAGGGATCGATGTCTCTCCCCCTCTCCTCGTACACACACACACACAGTGTCACACACACACACACACACACACAGTGTCACACACACACACACACACACACACACACACACACACACACAGTGTCACACACACACACACACACACACACACACACACACACACAGTGTCTCACACACACACACACACACACACACACACAGTGTGTCACACACACAGTCACACAAAGTTAACAGCAAGCAAAAGCAGCCTCTCGCCCCCCTCCTCCCCGCCAGTGCCGGGCTGCTAGAGCAGCTCCGAGGAGGAGAGCGGAGGGGGGAGAGCCAGGGACAGGGACACTGCTCCACGGAGCCCCAGTTGAGAATCACTGCAAATGACACTCACAGCTCCATCACAGGCAAAGACACGCCCCCTCCCTTAGTAGCCACGCACCCCGCCCCCTGCTTTTACTGCTGTCCAGCCGAGTGAAACTTAGAATGTCCATAACTTGGGAGGTGAGTGACATTGGAAGCTCAAAATAGTTGCGTTCACCTATAAATCCGCAGAAGAATGTACAGTGAAAGTTTTGTGGTGCTACGTGGTGCCGTTTGTGAGATTTCGATGCTTCTGACATACAACCGAACAGAAAATGGAATCCAACTTAGAATTATAGTATATATATATAATTTTTGTTGTTGTTGTCTCTTCACTTCTGATTTAGTGCACTGTATATACAGTATGCCTCACTATTCCCTGTATATTACCCTGATGTAGGTCCAACAGTGGACTGAAATTTGTTTTTAATGTTTGTACACCAATAACACACTTTTGAACATTTGATCTGCAGTGCTGTGTCTTATTCATTGGACTGTAGTTTTGTTAAACTATCTTTTATACATATTAGGTGAATCTTTCTCTTTTTATATTGTGTATATTTTTAGTAATCACAATTAGTACACTGACTTATTGACTGCATGAACTAAATTGGATCCCTTTGCTAAATATTAAAAGTCCTTCCAATTAGGGTCTCTTTGTACCACTCCAGAATGAATGTATGTGTTTATTTATTCATGAATGGAATGAGAAGCAAATGACTGGAAATAGATATTTCTGTTTTTCATGTCATTGGCGAATATGGCCATACATTGTAGAATGCTGTAGCTGTCATCTTTTCCGGCATTTCATGACGTGGGTACAAATCTTAGTCTTGGGGGTTTTCATCCAATGTGCGCTGATCCCTACCACTTTCAGCCAGCACAGACCTACGTAGGATGTATGCCTTTATTATTTGGATGAACGCATCTTTAAACTTCTTTATTTTGAATGCGTAGATGATTGGGTTCATGGCCGAGTTGGCATGGGCCAGTAATAGGACAAAATAAAGAGCGGGCCGTAATTCTTTGGATTGTTTAACACCTGGGACGAAATCGATTATGCAGTTTAGAATGCACAGGGGCAGCCAGCTCAGGGCAAACATTAGCAGGACCAAGGATAGTACTTTAGCAGTTTTGTATTCCTTGCCGTAGAATAACCCTCTGCCTGTGGAGTTGGAGATATTCAGCTTCAACTGTTTTCTTATAAAGTAGAAAATCCTAATGTACAAAGCCAGCATTATCAGCAGTGGGAGAAGAACCCGTACGAACATGTTGAAGTAGACCATATAGTCCATACTCATGACATTGAGAAATTGACAGCTCAGGTAGTCCCTGTCTTTTGGGTCTAGGCGTGACCTGTTGTTCCAACCAAACATTGGTACTAACCCCTCTAAAATAGACAAAGTCCAGAGGATTCCGATGGATAAATAAACTCTTCTTGCTGTGATCACCGTCCTGTACCTGCAGGAGCAATGACAGATTCCTGTAATTTTTGAGTAACACCAAACTTTGACCAAATATTGTTCAAAATCTCATATTTTCTAACATGGCAAGGAAAAGCTATTTAGATTCCCCTTTCCTAAGAAAAACAAAACATGGAATTTGATGGCAGATAAGAACCACTTGGCCCACCCAGCCTGCCCATTTTCCTATCTATTGGAAAACCTCCAATTCTATTATAATAATGATAATAATAATAATAATAATAATAGCATGTTTTTGTATAGCGCTGCAAGTTATACGTAGCGCTTTACAGAGACATTTTGCAGGCACAGGTCCCTGCCCCGTGGAGCTTACAATCTATGTTTTTGATCTATTATAACCTTTGGTTTCTTTCGTATTTACATGCCTAATGTCTATCCGAAACGGTTTTGAATTCCGTTACTGTATCAGCCTCTACCATCTCTGTTGCGAGGCTAATCCATGAATCCACCCTTTCTATAAAGTTTACTTACTTACTTAGAAAGATTCCCACAGTATTTATGCTTAGAAAGCAGAAAGGGAAAGAAACATTCTGAAATTAACTTGTTATTGAAATAAAAATGGATTTAACTGGGGGTCAATAACAATGGAGTGATACTCGGTATACCCCACATCACACTTTGACCACTGCCTGTCCCCCAATATCATCATACAGTACTTCTATCGCTGGAACCAAATGGGATTGTTATTTAGATTGATACCTAGAATAATTTTATGGGGGCAGCTAGAAATGAAGATAACAAATTAAATTTTTATATAATCAATTGGTAATTACTAAAAAAAAAAAAATAATCCCTAGTTTCTGATTCCATGAGTTTATTAACATCAGTCCATATTTCTCTCTCAAAACCGTCACACAAAACCTCCCTCCATGGGAAATATTATTAGCTGCTGAAACACAGACGGACAAGTTTAGACATCCATTGTCATTTGGAAGATGAAAGCTTTTGCCTGATGTTGTGCTTGAGCAAGTCACTGGAGTTTTATGTCAAAAATAGACACATCCATTGCATTATCTGCACAGATGATGCAAAATCTGGCCTCTTTCTGCATACAACTACCTATTGTTATTAGTACAATCAATTCAGACATTAGGACACAGTACAATGTATTTATTTGACATCCTTTTGGCTGAGCAGCCCCATGACAGATTTTTGTATCATAAATAAATATATTTTTACATAATGCCATTTTTTTAGATGCATGTTTTTATCTCCTAAATTTTACTCTCTGTGACCCAGAGGGACAGCTGCCCTCCCCAATGTCCCCTAGTTTGGTGTGCTACATATTCTCATATTAGAGAAGGACAAGTAAAAATAAAATAAAACAATTACAAAATATATGCTGGGTGATTACAAAGAAGTATGAGATAAACGCTGCTCAACACATTTCCCCCTTAGGGATTTTCTCAAGGATGTACGTCTTCTCAATGTAAATAAAGACATTGCACTCAATACTGCACACTAACTGTAACTGAGCATTGCATGACTAGAGGAAGAGAGTAGAACTTTTGAAAACTTGTCCTAAAATATTCTTAGTCCAAATATAACAGGTATTACCTAATACTGACTTACTCATGTACATTAACGGCAAAGTTTTGACACAGTGTAACTTACCTGGTTGGTATCTTAATTCTCAAATACCTGTCAATAGCTATGGCGAGAAGGGATAGGATGGATGCGTTGGTTAATATGATGTTTAGGCAGCACATGAATAAACAGGCATGGAACTGGATTTGTAACCCCAGGCTCAATACAATGGCCAGCGGCATGACCAGGACTCCCACAGCTAGATCTGCCAGTGCCAGGGACACAATGAAGTAAAAAATTGTGTTCTGAAGACTTGGGTTTATGCTCACAGCCCAAATCACCAGGGTGTTGCCCAAAATAGCTGATATTCCAATCACAGACTCCAGTGCAATGTAAACGTTTAAATAAATATCTCTGTCTGCTGTTTCATAAGCCATGGCTAAAGCTGGGAGGGCAGCGCCTGGATGGACTTCAACCCACAGGAGAGCGAGAGGGAGGATGGCAATAAATATGAAATTGATTGGCACGTAGTATTTGTGCAGCGCTCAATCATCCATGGCACAGACTGGCTGCAAACAAGTTCTGCTTGCAAGATGTTTCTGTTTTTGAAGTGGAGACAATCTGCTGTTGTGATGACAACACTTCTCTTCAGTGATCTTCTACAACAGACTACTCCTGGAGGAGGATTCCTGCTGACACTAAAATGCCTTTGTGATGTCAAAGGAAATAGCTGTTGCGCATAGGTGTTCTAGGGGGGGGGTCCTCTGCGGCCGCTCCCCCCACCCCCCCTGCTTCCAACGTGGGAAGTACTAGCCAGCTCCTTCTGCGGGCCCGCTCCCCCCCCCCACCTTTGAGGTGCAAGGGGGCTGATTTGAGGAGTATGGGGGGGGGGGGGGGATTTGAGGTGTATGGGGGGTGATTTGAGGAGTATGGGGGTGATTTGAGGTGCAAGGGGGGTGATTTGAGGAGTATGGGGGTGATTTGAGGTGTATGGGGGTGATTTGAGGTGTATGGGGGGTGATTTGAGGTACAAGGGGGGGTGATTTGAGGTGCATGGGGGTGATTTGAGGTGCAAGGGGGGAGAGTGATGTGCAAGGGGGAGAGTGATGTGAGGTGCAAGGGGGGAGAGTGATGTGAGGTGCAAGGGGGGAGAACGATGTGAGGTGCAAGGGGGGAGAGTGATGTGAGGTGCAAGGGGGAGAGCGATGTGAGGTGCAAGGGGGGAGAGCGATGTGAGGTGCAAGGGGGAGAGGGATGTGAGGTGCAAGGGGGGAGAGGGATGTGAGGTGCAGGGGGGTATTGTGTTTTTGATGTGGAGGGGGGGTATTATGTGTGTGGGTGAGGGGGAGAGATGGGGGTATGAGAGATAGATGGGGAGTATCGCAAAGGTTGATAGTGAGGGGTGCTGGGGGAGATATGAGGATGATGCTGAGGTGCTGGAGGAGAGATGATGATGATGGTGATGATGATGATTTTACCCGTGCGGCCCAATTTTTTTTTCCTTGGAGCAGTTAGGCCTTTCTCACTTTACGAGTTGTGCTGGCCTGGGCTACTGTGTAGTGTATTGTACAGTACTGAAATGTTATTTTATTGTGTATTTATGTAACAAGGCTCGTCTCAAGTAGGACAGGGCTGGCAGCAGAGTTCCGTAGTCAGTGAGAATGCAGAGGTCGAGACAGGTGGAAGACAGGGGTGGTTGAGGTACGTAGCCAGGTCTGGTAACGAGGAAGACAAAAGGTAAGTGCGTTGCATGTACTCAGCATGAACTGAAACTTTGCTCGGCAACTTCCTGCTTACAGGGCTGTCCTTTTAAAGGAAGCTGCCAGGAGCAAAAATGGAGGATCCAATAACAGAGGGCGAGCTAGAGCAAAATCCCGGTCTGGACTCAGAAAACCCGGGACGGATTTAGCAAAACCTCATAATTTATCATTTTTTTTTAAACAAATGGGCAAAAGCCCTATTAACCCCATTTGGCTACTGGTGCCTTTTCCCATTTGTATGTATGGTGAGGGCAGTAAATGGGATGGGAGATGGGGTTACTTTCTCCAGAGAGGGTGGTTAGGCCTCCCGAGTGGGTAGTGGCAGAAGGTGTTAATCCCTTAATTACCATAAGGGATAATAACCGCTAAAGTGATTAAGGGGTTACAGGCCAGTAATAGTTTTTATTTTTTTATTTTACTGTGGGTGCCATGAAGAAGGAAGACGAGGAGGACCAAAATTATGAGAAGGGCCTTTATCCTGGCACGGGTAAACTTTTGTTTACTATAAGCTGGCTGGGTAATGTTTTATTTTTAATGAGCAATCAGAGAGCAGGGATTTCAATAATGCCCGGAGTTTTACAGCGTTAGCCTATAATTGTCGATATTGGGGGTGCAGGTATCTCTGTGCTGTTTAAATGTCCTGATCATGTGAGTCAATAGGAAGCCGTGACCGGGACATTTAAACTGGAGAGATACCAGCAGTACCTACGGAGGTGTATATCTCGATAAGCAGGGGGTCCTCATAACAGAAATTAATGGGGTTCAGCTCTGGACACCCCCAGTTTCAAACCTATTAAATATACAAATATATATTTGTTATAACTTAGTCCAGGCTGGCTTTATCCCTGTCTTAACCATGTATAATGGCCATTATATACATAAGCAAGATAAGCTAAAAAAAAAAAAACTAAAATAGATGATAAAATGGTAATTAAAATACATTACAGCTCATATTAACCCCTTCATAGCCTATGGGTCAACTAGTCATGGGTTTCCATGACTAGCTGACCAAAAAGGGCGACAAATGGGTCAATATAAAAAATAAACTACCTACGCCCTTTGGTCACCTAAATGAGTAGTACAGCATTGCCATGCAATACTGCTAAGGTAACCAAGAGGGTAATGCCTCCTGCCACCCCTGGGAGGCCAAACCATTTTAACTGGGCTTTTTCTGCTGCTTTTTTTAAATGACAAACAGATGGGAATTAGAGACATTGTTTTTTCATTCTTTTATAGAAAAGTTGATTTCATGTTGTGTAAAGTCATTTTCAACACATCTATCTTATCGTACATTATCTACATTCATCTAAGGCGTCAGGCTGGTTACTGCAGGAATCAAATTGGCTTCATATAGACTGTGGCGTGAGTGTGACAGGTTGGGCAAATCCTCCTCTCAGACGAGTCTCTATCAAAGGCCAAGCTGGCGTACGTAATGCTTTCTTCTGCGGAGACCTGTAAGAAAGTGAGAAGGGGAGCCTGAACTGAACATATTTCTGTCTGTACCGGATTTACAATAGACATATAACATAAGTGGCAGGTGTTCCTTTAAGAGATTGAGGTTTAGAACAGGTAAACTATTCTAAACGAGAGCGAAAAGTGGGGGGGGGGGGAGGGTAGGGGAGAGAGGATGGAGGAGAGAGAAGGAGGGAGACTGAGAAGGAGGGGGGAATGAGAGAAAAGGGGAAGGGGAAGTTTGTATAGCCATTAACATTATTATATTAGCTTGGTTGTTTTGTTTACAAAGTAATTACAAATAGACATAGGTAGCATATAGGCTTAGTTTCAGTGTTCCCAACAAGAACAGCTTCATATTTATTTTTCACAAGATAGAAATAAGTAAGACAGTACTTTACGGGTGATTAAATATTTTTAAGGAAGTTGATTGCACTTATGTGTCATTAAATAAAAAACTGAGCCAGTAGGTTGAACTATCCCTTTGATAGTGACGCTGGTGGGGAACATTGCTTAAATTATTTATTCCTGAACACTGCCTCTGCATTTCACCCAGGACTTTACATTCGGTTACGGGGTTTACAGATATGGCGGAAGGAGTTGGCACTGTAATTATTGCCTGTTGGACAGTTTGCTTGTCTCTAGTTAGAAATCATTCAGGATCCCTAAAACTGAACTTAATGCACACTCTTCTGTCATACAAACTATGTTTCTATATGTAAAGGCGAGTATGCCCTTCCTGCAGAGGAACGGGGTGGAAAAGAAATATTTTTACCATGGGATGATCATCTAGAGATGACGCTCTTTCACTGGGACCTGTCTTGACCTTTGGATGACCTTTGGCTTAAAAATGAGGAATATTTTAATGTATAGAATAACTTACAACAAGCATATATGTAGAAAGCATGAGGGGGTTAGCCTTTAAGGCTTGTGTGTGTGTGTATATATGTGTATGTATATATATATATATATATATATATATATATATATATATACGAATATGTGCGTATATGAGCACTTGTACATGCGCAGGTGGCTACTGTGTTATCCGCTTACACAGGAGCGGATGTGCAGACTGTCAGCAGCAGAGCCCGATGCGAGTATATATATAGTACATTACCATCCAGCAGGGCAGCAGAACAGCAAAGAGAGGCAGCACTCAGAGGTAAGTGTACAAAGAATTGTATTGTAACAGTCACAAAATTCCAACGTATATAAAACCCCAACAATACATTTTTAGAACCGGAAAAATGTAAACGCCAACAATATTTAAGTTCTGCAAATCACTATTACCAACCGCAAGGATCTGTAGTTTCAAAAAGGTTCATCGCTGCTCTACAGAAAGGACTGAATTCCTATTAACTATTTCTTTTTATAGGACTTGACTTTGGTAAATATGTGTGTGTTTTTATACACAATTTTTCATCCATGAGCCTTTGATAAATAAAATCCATGTTTCTATGCAGAAAAAAACAAAAAGAATCCCATGTGGAATGTGTTTTTAACTTTTTAAAACTTTTTGCATGAATTAATAGAAATAAGATGTTACCAAGTGGCGATGTTCTATTTTAGAGGTGAGAAAACCCAGATCTTGACACCATCAGACCTGTATTTCAGATATTTATTGTTTAGTTTCCTGTGAGGGCTAGTAATGAATAGGTGTGTAATATGCTACAATGTTATATTTTTTATTTAGTTTAACTGCCAGCATAAGGTGAAAAAAAGTTCTCCCAGCACCCCAATAAATTCACTTCTGTAGATATTTGATTACGTAGAGTAGGCCGCCCAAACTCAGAATAAGTTGGGGGCCAATTCTTAAATCCGACAGCAAGATTCGGGCGGCATCATAAGAGGGGCAGAAGGAAAAAAGAACGTAGGCTACAGCCTGACTCACATAGTCACTAAAACCCGCTCTCTCCCCCATTCTCTCACTCCCATCCCCTCTCACTCTCTCCCCTCATCCCCATCTCTCCCCCCACCTCTTTCTGTCTCACTGCTCTCTCCCCCCTCACCTCCCCCCGCTCACCCCTTTCTCTCCCACTCACCTCGTTCCTCCACCTCCTTCTCCCCCATCCCCTAGCACTCTCACCTCATCCCCCCTCTCTTCGGCTCTCTCCCGCCATCTCTCTCTCCCATCCCCTTGCATTCTTCTCATCTACCCTCTCTCCTCCCACCCCTCTTTCCCCCCTCCTCCCCTCACCATTCTCCCCACTCATCTCTCTATCTCTCCCCCACCTGTCACCCCCTCACAACTTTCTCTCCCTCTCCCCTCACCCTCTCTACATCCTCTCCCCCCCCCCACATCTCTCTCTTTCCTCCACCTCCCTCCCTCCTCACCCTCATTCTCTCTCCCCACTTACTCTCTCTCACTACTCCTCTATCCCCCACTCCCTCCCAACCATCCAAACAACTAATAAAACAAATTGCAAGAATGCACCTCTTTTGTTGAGACGAAAAGCGTCAAATTTGTCCGACAACTTTTAATTTACATAACAGGCAAATGCAAGGAGACACAAACAATTCCTAATGCATTCGTGTGTACGAACATGAGGCATACTCTATCCAAGGACTAATGTGTGCTGATTGGAAGACCATAAAGACCAATATACAGAGGTATCAAGACTTACTGTCTCGGGGCCTTGGCTAAAAAAAGCTTAAAGCCACAGGTCACGCGGTGGGGGAGGGGGGTCCATGCTTCTTGATAGAACACCCCCCCCCTCCGACCCCCACCAATAATCCTCCAGCACCAGGGTAGACGCGTTCCCACGTCTTGCCCTGGTGCAGAAAACAGTACGTCTTGCTATATCTGAGTGTCACTGAAGCAGGGCTGGCCAAGCCAGTCCTCAAGGGCTACCAACAGGTCAGATTTTAGGGATATCTGCTGCAGCACAGGTGGGTCAATCAGTGGCTCAGTCAGAATGATTGAGCCACTGATTGAGTTGCCTGTGTCAGGCTGGGATATCCCTAATACCTGACCTGCTGGTGGCCCCTGAGGACTGGAGTTGGCGACTCCTGCACTAATGAGTTCAGGAGAGAATTTAAAAAAATGTTATGCAGTGCACTCTTTCAATTTGTTTTAAAAAATAAACAATCTTTATACAGCCTCCTTTATGCAGCCTCCTTTATGCAGCCTCCTTTATGCAGCCTCCTTTATGCAGCCTCCTTTATGCAGCCTCCTTTATGCAGCCTCCTTTATGCAGCCTCCTTTATGCAGCCTCCTTTATGCAGCCTCCTTTATGCAGCCTCCTTTTTACTGCCTCCTTTAGACAGCCTCCTCTGTTTTCTATTGTTTTCATGGTGCAGTAGACTAAACGGAAGGGTCGTCCAATGAACAGTAACTGATGTGATTTCATTATGTTATTAATGAAAGTTTGTCAATGCAATTTTCTGCTTTTTTAGTTCACAACCCCTTATCTTATGATGACATTGTCATTCTACATTTACAATTTAGTAGTAATTAGGTATATTATTTCCAGATTCTTAGCAGAGTTATGGGACTTCCACCCCCCTGAGTGTTAGAGACCTGCTACCCTCGGTGATGCTCAAGGAACATGAACACCAAAAAACAGCAGTTTCTCCTCTATTGGATCATATATAAATCCCTTGTGGACAAATGGTCGAGACGCTCTAGCTCCTAGTCTGTTAGTGTCTCTGGGAAGCATAATGTGCAGGACGCCGTACCTTTCGCTTTTAGTTTTGTAACACAGAGAATTAAGATAAAAATGAGAAGAGTCAGAAGCCCTCCAGAGAAAAATGCCAGAATGACTTGGAGTTCATATCTGCTAAAAGAAAGTAAAGTACAGTTTACATGGTAAATTACAAGTGGGTTATATATGAAATGCATGTATGTGTGTATGTATGTATGTGTATATGCGTGCGTGTGTGTGTAATATATATATATATATAAAGTATTTTTGCACGTGGTGCAAGTTCTACCAACTGCACCCCCCCTCTCTCTCCCTCATCCCCTCTTTCTCTCTCCCTCCCTCTGTCTCGCAAAAGTCCCCCCGTCCCGACCTATGGACCAGGCAGGATGTCGGCAGACACCAGAAGTTGGAACTGAGTTCTAGATCAAACTGCCAGAACAGGCCCCTGCCATCCTCCACCGGACCACTGCACTCCTCGACTGCTCACCAAAACTGTACCACTTGTAAACTCCGGCACAACCTGCACAGTCTATGAAGCTGTGTCCGGGCCTGCTGTCCCGTTTGCCCCCTCCCCCCTAGTTGTGTGTGTGTGTGTGTATATATATACAGTATATATATATTTGATTTATTGCAGGTTGTGATATGTTTTGAATGACCAACATGAGTCTTCTTAGATGAACTTTAAACCACATTATGTTTGGTTGCAAATCCTTCCTTGACCTCTCTGCTCCCTTTTCATATGTTGAAGCATGGTGGTTAAACCCATCTTGTAGGCTACTGTACATCTACAGTCCAGCTGGCTGAATTCCTTGTGCATTTCAAACCATATTAAAAGAATGGGAATGTATAAAACATGTTCTACTCTGTAGCTGCACATCTGTCTTGGACTAAGAAATATTAGTAAATTGCCTTCATGAGTTGCAGGTTATTGCAGTAAGATATGGGGGTTTAAATCAGAACAAGTTAATATTGGGTTACTGGCTTAGCATTAAATAAAGCAGTGAGTGTTTGCTTTAATTGTTCAGTGGTTCCCATTGTCTTGCGTTCATACGTACCTGCAGCTGTCCAAAGGGGCACTTATGTCTGTTGTGGATGGCACACTTATGGTTGTTGTTGGCATCGTAGTTGCTACATAATGACAATGCACGTCAGAACAAAACCTTTACCCCAAAAGGTGCAATCCCATGCAGTCAGCCGGAAAACATATTTTTAACAGTTTAATTGTCTCCCCTAAAAAAACTTCACAAATCTAATTGCAACAGTTACATTTATTAAAATGAGTTCTGTTTTGTAAATGAACACGGCTATTTCTATTTAATTTATGATTTAAATTACTTCCAACAAGTTTCAAATTAAAATACACACACACACACACACACACACACACACACACACACTCACATCAATAACATTCAGGGACCATTTAACACCTCACGTCATAAATCGCATACTGCACAAGGGGGAGGGATAGGTTTCAGTCACAGATAACATTCCAGGATGTACTGTTTTTAAGTTAAACCTTTCTTGCTTTATACATTGTAACACCGCCGGAAGAAGAGATTAGTGTATCTCGAAAGCTTGCACAAATAATAATAATAGCATGTTCGTGTATAGCGCTACTAGTTTTATGTAGCGCATTACAGAGACATTTTGCAGGCACAGGTCCCTGCTTTGTGGAGCTTACAATCTCCGTGCCCCCCACCCCCGCTTACCTCAGATCCGGTGGCATGACGTCATGTTGCCATAGCAATGTGACGTCACATGACCTCGCGGCGTCATTTGACGCCGTGTTGCCATGGCAACGCATCTAAGAAGCCACTGGAGCCAAGGTAAGTCAGGTTTACAGAGGCCCTGCAGCTCCCCTGGCACTTAATTTAAGTGTCTTCGGGAAGCGCGCGGGGCCTCTGTAAATCCTGTGCCCCCCGCAGTCAGTCTTGTGTCAGAATTTACCTCAGACTAACACCTACTACCGAGGCCGGGCCTGAATCCTCCTCCTCCATACCTTACCCCCACACGTGGCCGTCGGTGAGACAAAGGGTGGCAGACTCCAGTAATGTTTTCACTTATTTAAAAGAAGTAGACCTGAATCCCGGACTCTCCGTTTTCTGAGATATTAAGTCTTGTCCGGGAGAATTAATATGGCCACTTGGGTCAGCCTCACTGTGGCGGACAATAGAAAGTTGTGACATGAACGTGAGATGTCATTGCAGCCAACTTTGTTTTTCCTTTCAAGTACTTGCATACATAAAAAAAAACCTCTCTACCATTGAGGAGTCCCTAGGGCTCAAGAATAAGCTCTGGTTCCAATAAACTAAGGAAACAAGGGTTTGTATAATCTTTACCAATTCAGTTTTTACGATATGTCTGTAAACTGTTGTATATGCAGGACGATTGCTCATCCAGAGCTTTCCCCCTTTTGTGCTAATGATAGCTTAATTGGTTTAAAGACATAATAGGAAAGAACAATAATTACCAACTAACAATGGGATTAAAGTGACCCCGAAGAAAATAGAAAATGACTTATTTAAAGCGGCAACTCCCACCCAGAAGCCTGTATGAGTTGAACTCATATACAGGAATGATAGTATCTTTTGACACAATGGACCTGATTTAAACAATGGACCTGATTTAAATCCCGGTTTCAGCACCTTGTGACCTTGGGGAAGTCACTTTATCTCCGTGCCCCAGGCACCAAAGAAATAGATTGTAAGCTCTACAGGGCAGGGACTTGTACCTACAACAATTCTATGTACAGTGCCGTGTACACTGTCATTGCTGTACAAGAAAAAACCATTATTATTATTATCTTGCACCCTGAGCATAGCCTGCTGTTCATTTCTTTTTAAAATCAGAATGTTCGTAATCTCTAGCACAGTGGCGCAGTCCTCAGTTGAGCCATCTGTGCTGAAGCAGGGATATCTTTAAAACCTGACCTGTTGGTGGCACTTGAGGACTGGTGTTGGCCACCTCTCACCTAGCGGCTGATGTTACCATGGTAAACTTTAGGCCGAGTTCATAGACGGACAGGCCGCGCTGAGCCATGCGGACGCTACGCGCTGAGCCCCTGCATCCTCAATGAGGATGCCTTGAGAGGGGGCTCACGCGAGCGTCCGCAGGCGTGCTGAGGCGCTGGATTTTTCAGCCAACAGCCAAGCTGTTTTTCAGCGCGCTGACGGCTGAAAACAGCCAATCAGCGCGGAGCTGCGTCAATGTTACGGCGCCGTGACGTCGACGTCAGTGCGTCGTGGGCGATTGGCCCAGCAATGTCACTGCCCCACCTCCCTCAGTCTCCCCCCGCCTCCGATCGCGCCCGCTGGCTCACCTGCATGGGCATGAAATCGCGCAGATTTCATCAGGCGCGCCTCAGCGTCAGCGCGGCTCGGCTCAACCCTCTATGGCCCCAGCCTTAGGCTGCACTGGGGAGAGATTCATATTTAACTCCTGGACACTAAATATTTCAAACGCTTATATAGCTTTAAAACAACGTTGGAAAGGACAAGAAGAGATCTCTTCAAGTGAAAAAATGGAATGCAAAACAGGTTGCAAATTAAATTGCAAAATAGGCTGTTTTGTTTTAATTTAGGTAAGGGTTTTCCTGTGGTTGGAGGTCTTCCGCATAACGTGTCTATTGCTCCATACTTACGTAAAGGTTTCGAGCTAGGACGTCCCATGGTTTCTATTACAGAGTCTAAAAAAAACAAAGACAAATACAGTATAAAGAACCTTTTACAGACTTTAATAAACACCATCGCTGTTTGAGCACAAGCATCACAGTGACGTTTACCTGCAAAACATTGCTCGGCAAATGTTATATTAAGGGTTACCAACACTCAATAGTGATATAAAAATCAAGCGCAAATAACACCACTTTAAACAAAAATAGCAATAAACAGTATACTGTCCTTAGAAAGTGCAGCTCCCGACACAGGACTCAGACCAAATCCAACCAGCAATCGACGAAGAAAACCGGTGCGCAAATTTCATTAGGACATAGAAGAAAGAAATGAAGACACCAAATAGTGCAATATTGTCAATTACAACAATGTGGTCAATGTTGAAAGCTCTATAAAGTTTGCACTCACATATACAATGGTGATATTAGGGCGTTGTGGTTGTTAGAAGTTACCAACTTTATTTATCCAGATACACAGCAACAGCATCTGCTCCGCGGCCGTCACAGCATACACTGGGCTGATTGGTGATGTCTTCCACTCTGAATGTCGCCAACAAAGTTCCACTCTGTAATCCACGACTCACCCAACGAGCTTTTCTACTTAATAGTCTTCCTCAGGGGCTAATCTAACATCATGCAGTGTTGCCCTTCCTTAAATAACGCGCCGCATTCAATCTTAATTGCGACTCGTTACGTGTGACGTCATCACGTCCGACGTCACGCGTCATGTCGTATATTTGCATATCCTAGCACCCAAGACATTCAGTGTAATGGCAATTAAGGCTTTAACACAGCCATCCAATGGGCTAGATTAGGATGTATTTTTCTGCCAATATTGTTCTTTCAGTGTTTATGTAATTAATCACCTTGGGAGGATATATCCTTTGATAGACATGCACACAGACAGAAGCAAGTGGGATATAAGAATTTATTTTATTTTAGGCTGAAATGGCAATGTGTTATTATCATTTTTGATAAATTGTTAACAAGATATATAAGATTGTTATTGTCCCTGTATCTAACTGTACTAAGTCCGTGACCCATAGGGAGAAATACATTGACTTTGGCATGCTTTGTTGTCAGGTGTATGTAGATGGATGCAGATTGCCCATTGGATGGCTGTGTTAAAGCCTTAAATGCCATTACACTGAATGTCTTGAGCACTAGGATATGCAAATATCTGGCATTCAGAATGGAAGACGTCACCAATCAGTCCAGTGTATGCTGTGACGGCCATGGAGCATTTTGTGTTTTTAATATTAAAAGCAATATTATACTATTTTGCTTTTTCTCCTTTGTATGTGGATTTCCCTTCCTTTCTTGTTGAACAATATCGGTGTTGATCTGGAGCATGTATCTGGATAAATAAAGTTGGTAACTTCTAACAACTACAATGCCCTACTATCACGTTGTACACGTGAGTGCAAACTATATAGAGCTTTCAACATTGACCACATTGTTGTGATTGACAATATTGCACTATTTGGTGTCTTCATTTCTTTCTTCTATGTCCTGATGAGATTTGCGCACCGTTTTTCTTCGGCGATTACCAACACTCAAACAAGGGAATTTCGAGATGCTCATGAAAATTGAGGCTATCCATTGTGAAACTGGACATCGGATTACATCCACTTTTGCGGTTGTAGTTAATCAGATGAGGCGATATTTGATGATAGGTTTTCTGACTCATAGTACTGAAGAAGCTTATCGCTGCCTTGGGTGCAGAATATATATATTATATATATATATATGGATGTGGGAACACATAGTACTGAAGCTTGTCACGACCTATGGTGCAGAATATATATATATATACACACACAAACACAGTATGGATCTAGGAACACATAGTAGTACTGAAGCGATCTCAGATGCGCTATTAGACAGGGTTGGGGTTCCTTACAATGCATCTGATCCCAGACGCCCTATTAGAGAGCGTTGGGGTTACTTACAATGCATCCAATCTCAGACGTGCTATTAGAGAGGGTTGGGGTTCCTTAAAATGCATCTGATCTCAGACACGCTATTAGAGAGAGTTGGGGTTCCTTACAAAGTCCTATTACAGAGGGTTGGGGTTCTGCAGAATTTCACAATATAATTATAGGGTTCTGTAACAGGGTGGATCCCCTGTTAGGTAGTGAGACAGGGAAACCTGCTTGCATAACCTAATACAGCACTAAACAGGTTAATTCTAAAGCAGGATGCCTTAATTGATCACCTCACCGGCCTCATTAGGCCTTTAAAGCCCGCTTGACTGAAGTCTCAGGCTATTGGTGATCCATGGAGGTACTCAGCCTGGACTACTCTACAGAGCACCCAGCACCCTCTCTCCCCCTATCCCAGCCAGGGGCCCGAAGGTAAAGACTTGCATATTACCAAGTTTGTTATATTTGTGTTGGTAAGGTCAATGTGTCAATAAAGGATACATGTCCAATATCAAGATAAAGTCCAATGAAAATGCTAAATGACTGTCACAAGTAGAAAGAAAACACTCAAACTGTAAGATGATATAAATGTCCTGGTATGGATATTGGATGTGACGGTGGCTCTCCAGCTGGCAGTCAGGTGGACATCAGACAATGTAAATAAGGATGACATAAAATAAAAATACATAGTGTAATACCATGTAAGGTGGTAGGGTGATGGAATGGAAGGGTGGAAAGTGGGTGTGTATGTGGGGTGGTGGGGGAGGAATGGACAAATAAGGGAAATAGGAGATAAACAAACAGATAAAGTATATCACCATTTAATAAAATTAAAAAATAATAAAATATCAGTTAATAATAAATTGCAGGTCATCTGAGGCGAAATTGGAATCCTACTCACTAGAGAGTAGAAAAATATATGCAGTAGGTGCTGGTAATGCTGAGGACAGGGGAATCCCTGAAGTCCATGTGAACCCGCCGGGCCAGATGGGTGGCACGTGCTGCTGTATCGCCTGATGGTGCAAGTCCCTATCCGATCCTGCGTCTCAGTGTGGTTGTAGAGTTTCAAGTGCGCTCTTTCTACTTGCGATAGTCATTTAGCATTTTCATTGGGCCTTATCTTGATATTGGACATATATCCTTTATACTAGATTGATAGCATATTGACACGTTCATTTTGTTAGGGGGCCTGGCAAGTCACTTGTTTCTCTTCATGCTTCGCCAATCGGATCAATCAGAGGACCTACTCAGAGGACCTACTTAGGCTGCCGCTATTAATTACTATTTTCACCACACGTCGTTTAAATATTAATTTCACCTGATTCAGGCCATATACCCAATTATCCCGGTCATTTGTATTAATTAGCATATACTTACCACCTTCTGGGGCAGGAATCCGTTCAGAGAGGTAAATCCAATAGGCTTTTCCTACGTCTTGGAGTAGAGGTGAATACTGCAGAGTTTCTGGCACTTACAGCCAGCGTGGCTTTCTGGAACTCGCACAAAAGCGGGTTTTTTCTTCTTACCACTTCTTCTTTCAAATCCCCGCCTGTTCTAGTTCTACAATTTCCCACCTAGTTGCAATATTAACTCCTCGATCTCCAGCCGGGCTTTCGTACAAAAGGTTGTTTTTGGAACTGCTGTTGGTGTGAAGTCATTAATTAAGGTCCACGCCGCTCCAGCACTTCTCTAGTTAAACATGCAGTTTGTACACTTTTGTTATTGTCATCTTTTCGTTAAAAAAAAAAAAAAAAAGTCAGCTCTGTTCAGTGCTTTGTAAATTGTACGTTTCTTTAAATTCAGTTACCTGCTTGTAATGTTTAGTGATAAAACTAAACACGACTGCTTGTGACATGTTGGAGCCCGCTGGGGAATCTAGGGGTACACACTTTGTTACATTTTCTGGAGAAGAGTGGGTGAGAGGGTTATTTATTAAACAAAATGATATGGATGGGCACGTTCAAGAGCCTAAAATCAGACTCCCGCTAACAATTGATGATTCCGCGAACTGGGTCCCGGGAACACTTGCTTTCTGGGATGTTACAGACCACGTGACCGTAATGACATCACTGATCCAAAGTAAAACATCATTTTCCATTTGTGCTGTAAGCAATGTGAATTCCAAGGTTAGGCAAGGTCAAAGACTACAGGAGGGCCCCGGGCATGTGGCGGGTTCCATTCTAAGGGCCCGCCGCTAAGTGAAACTCACCGGAAAGCGGAACCGCAGATTTTCGGTGTATGTGCATGAGCAGCCCGGCAATTCGCCCTTCTACGCATGCGCAACCTCGGAATACCCCTCATTCTGCGCATGCGCGACCTCGGACCGGCCCGTTCTGCGCATGCGTGACCTCGGACTGGCCCGTTCTGCGCATGCGCAGACATGGCGGCCCCCTTCTCGGTATCGAAAAGCGGGGCGCCGAGAAGCTGGGCATTGCTGTACTTTGTGCAAAAACTTAGTTTGATTCCTTCCTTCCAGAGGGTCTGCAATGCTTTGCTTTCCAGTGTGATGCAGGCCCTTCTTAAAGATTTAATATCAAGCATTACAGTACAGTAGGTGTTGTTCAAAGAAGGTAAAAACAATTGTCAGTCTCTTGCTTTCCTCCGTTGGATTCCGTCACTAGGGCCTGGCGTCCATTTTTTTATTTTCCCTACTTTTTGATTTTTTTTCCAGTCGTAGTGTATTGCAGTGCAACGCGTTTCACTTCCTCCCATTGCTGAAGCATTTCAAATATTTATTTCTCGCTATGTAGAGGTGACAGCAATGAAACGGTTGGGTTTTTCTATTGAAAATTATTATTTTCATAGCACATTTTTATTTGCATCTAAAATTATATTATTCACTTTTCTTTCCCGGCATTTTATGAATTGCCATGTTTAAAGCTTTGTTTTATAACTGGTCATTGGTATATTAGACATAGGAAAACATGGATGCGTGTGTAGCCGAGCCTCCTCTTACCTTCATTGCGGTCGGGGGAGGCTGCAGGGTAGATCGGAGCCGCCTGAGCTCCGCGACGGACCCGGAGTGCAGGGGGCCGCCATTTTGAGATCGCACATGGGCAGTGTAATGCGGTGCGCATGCGCAGAAGCCATTGAGTGCAGCGGCCATCTTAGGTGGCTCCGCAAGAGCCACGCGGGACTACAAGTCCCAGGATCCTCTAGGGGTAGGATGCCACATGGGGCTAGCCCATCCAATGGGGCTCGAGCTAGAGCAGGAAGCAGGGATAGAGGTTTGGCGAGAAAAGAGACGTGCGCCAGTCGGAAGGAGGAGGGCAACAGAGAAGGTAGTGTCCAGAGAGCAGTGCTTCCCTGGACTAGGCCTAGACTTGCCCCGCAAGCCCCAGCTAGGCCCTGAGTCACCCCAGTTGAGTGTTGTAGTGAAGGCCCCAGATAGGACCGCTTCCCATTAGAGTGTACAGATAGTATTGCACCGGTGACCGGCGACCACACTGGGACCAGGCCGCAGGCCACAGCAGAGAAATTATGTGAGACCCTCCAGCTGGAGCTCGCACCTCGTGAGGCGGATCAGGACACTTAAGGAGTGAGGGATTGTTGTTGGAGGCCCCGCAGCGTGGGACCTGACTGATATGGATCTGCCAGTGGTACCTGAGTACAGGAGTGCCCAGGGAGGTATATAAAAGTGCACCAACGGTCCACAGGGGTAGCACTACCTCATACATTGAGTGGGACAGACATTGGGAAGAACACCAGGGTTATTGGTGCCACTGCACCCTCAGTACGTTGGGGTATTGGGCTATACTGTGGGTATTGTACTGGGAAACTGTTATTGTATATGTGTGTGTCAGTAAAACATGTGTTATATACCTATGAGTTTATTACTTATTACTGTATTAGTTCCCGTGGGGGGTTATCCCGCCAACACTGGGATCCCTCATAGGTGGAGGCACTGCACTATAGGAGAAAGAGCTCACACCAGGCTTCCAGTGGCGGAGGCTTAGGCCTCCTGTGAGCAACAGGTATAGCAGCACGCATAGTCACTCGCGTAGGCATAGGGAAAGGGGGCTACACGTGGCAGAGACGTCACGCCAGATCTCCAAATTGCACTCTTTGTATAAAGAAAATAGGTTGCGACTTTAGTATTAAGTCAGGGATTTAAATATCCTGAGACTACAAACGTGGTAGCCTATAGCCAGAACCCACCAGAGTGTCAGAAATGGACAATCATTGTCGAGAAAATAATAACGTTTTAGGGGCTTATTCTAAAAACCCTGATAGTGCTGAACTGTGCGATCTGCACGGCCCCATTCAAGTCAATGGAGCTTTCCGTGCACATCGCACGGTTCAGCGCTATGAGAATAAGCCCCTTAATCTTATAATGCATAACGGAACGGGGGATATATATACATACATATATAATATATATATATATATATATTATACACACACACAGTGTAAAAATAAAATGTTTAAAAACAGAGCGTCACCCTATGATTGAGACGGCTACATACAGATAGTCATAAAGGGTTAATACCCTGAGATATAGATGGCAGTATACTCTAGTACAGTTTGGGATTAATCAGAGACATACAACCATAATAGTTAAATATCTTTATTTTTGCTGCATCTGTTAAAGACCACAAAGATTATAATATTTAGACCAGTTCTATTCACTGCGAATAGTTTGTCGATATTTATATGTATGTACGCTTGTGTATTAGTTTGTACCGATACACAAATATACATTATAATCTGTTAGTAGCCCCTATGGGGTTAAACCAGCTACACACTGTGCAGTACCATCACACATATATGCTCACAGGCAGTCCGTGGCAGACCTTCACCTCAGTTATTATGCCGTTTCCCCTTTTAAACACAATACTGGTATTGCGGGCAAGCGGTATGATGTTGGCATTGATTTGGACCCGCTTGGCTATACCAGATACCACATGTATGAGTTGATTGGTCCTCCGACCTTTCACACCCACTGTTTAGAGTATATTACGGGGCTGGGCAGCTCAGGTGTAGACTCCTCCTCCCTGAAGAAGTGCGTAGTATACACAGGAAACATACGTCGGACCCTGATGACGCCATCACGCTGACGTCAAGCGCTGAGACGGAGACCCTAGGAGGCTGACTCATACGGTTGTATGGCGTTCAACAAGACCCCTTAGACCCCTAAAACTTCACTATTTCAGGGCTGGGATAAGCTTTATACCATTGAGGCTGTATTTTCCCAGAGTTTTTTTTGCTCTTACTGTTCCAATAAGAGCAGCGATTATGCTGAATATCGCCATCTTGAGAGGTGCTTTCAGACTTAGTCTGCCACCTCCACTAAGATACAGATTTTTGTCTCTTAGAGGATTTGAATATTATTGGGGATGCGCATAGATATGGTTACTTAGCTGCCATTCCTTCTCATCCTATCATGCTGCTGTATAGGGATGAATGTCTTTATGCTTATATTCCATCTTTTCTGAAATCAGTCTATTAGACACGAGTGTCTCTGCAGTATCAGACCTATACTGATCCAGGGAATAATCCGATTGCAAATTCTTGGAGTCGGGAAGGAATTTATTTTTCCCCTTAAGAGATAGGGCTAGAATCGGCAGGGTCCACTACAGACCATAGTTCTATGACTAAATGGGCCAGAGACCTGAGGCTGGAAATCGACAGACAAGACTGAGAAGATATCCGGGATAATGCGGCCAAAACCTCCATCTGTACGGCCACAAAAGAAAACATATAAAATTATGTACCATGGTATCTCACACCAAAGAGGCTAAAACAGATCATCCCAGAATCCTCTGACCAATGCTGGAGGGCATGCGGCCAGGGAGGTGACGGCCCACATATGGAGGTTCTGGCCGGCAATACAAAAATACTGGAAGATGATCCAGAAGATTATAAACGAGACCACAGATTTAGAAATCCCCCTGTGCCCCCTTGTATACCTGCTGGCCAAACCAGTAGAGGAAATAAGCCACCCTATTAAGCGCCTGATGTCGCATATTCTGACAGCAGCCAGGTGTGCGATAGCAGCCACTTGAAAAAACCCATTGCACCCATCCAGGTCAATGGTAACAAATAGAATTAACGAAGTGATGTTGAAGGAGAGGCTCGCTGCCTTCCTTAAACACTCCACCGAAAAATTCCACAAAATATGGGACCCCTGGCTAGAAGCCTAATAGAAGACAATATAGGTCATATAAGTAGGAGTTTGAGTACACAAGAACTGCAATGGGAGGTCAGTTTACCTTCAGGGCTTCCTCCTGGCTAGCTAAGAGGAGGGATGGGTCCCAGTGCAGGTGTACTCTCTACAGCAGTTCAGGGTGTCTCTCTGGATCAGAGATCTCCCTGCAGGGAGAGCTGTAGATTTTTTAAAGTCTCTTATGAGCTAGCTGAGCAGGTCAATTAAGACAGGCCTCTGTCTTTAACTTCGTCAGTGCTTTCTCAGGCTCTGAAAACATATTTCCTCTGCAGCTTAACGTGACAGGGGCTCCATCCTGTTACAGTGAAAAACAACGCTTTTGACAATTTCTATGGGCAAGCTAGAGAGCGAAGATACTCAATATCAGAACTATATAATCTATTTAGAAACAAAGATTACAAAAAGACCTTAAAGCAGCAAAACTACTTTTCAACTTTTTAAAAAAAATTATTATTATTTGTATATGTATTGCATGTGATTATGTATAATTCTACATTCTTACCTAAGCTGGGAATCGTTTGGTGCTTCTGTTCTAAATGTGTAAAAATCCTGATTGTGTGCCTAACATAATGGCTCCTTCAGTCAGTGTAACTCAGCAGCTACAATGCACTCTAATATTACTAAGGCAGAATTATTTATTGTTCCAGTTTATAGCTCAAACAGCTGGGAACATTTGTAACAAATTATCCCAAACAGGAAAGTGTTGCAAAGATCTTGCACTGTTTGGGAGATGGGTTAAAGGAGCAATACAAAAAGTTTATTTTATTATTTTAAATACAAAAAAGGGTGTCTCCAGAGCTAACCCCTGCATCCAAAGATACTTACCTTCAAAGGCGGTGCGGTATCTCTCTGTAGTTTAAATCCCCCAGTCACATGGGCCAATAGGAAGCCGCACCGGATTAAGTCACTGGGAGCTTGGAAAAGTAGCCATATAGTGAATCCTGGAAGGCTACCAGCACCAAATACAGAGGGAAGTACTTCCGGAAGCAGGCGGTCCCTGGAGCTGAAATTAATGGGTTTTAGCTCCGGAGACACCCTGCTTCAATCCTATATTTAATACTAAAAATAAAAAATAAAAAACCTCGCTTCAATTGCCTCTTAAACTCATTCAAATTGGCATTAGGAATTGAATAAAAAAAAAAAAATACAGTCGCTATTATCCAATACTACAAAACTGATATATTTAAAACCAAAACATTTCACACGATTTTCTGCTTTTAAGGGTAGTCTGCAATAAATGGAACAAAGATTTCATAGAAATTGGGAATATAGACATCATATTGAAAGGACTAGAAAGGGTGCGCAAGGGTAGTCTCAGTCTCGGAAACATGGAGAGAAACGCAAATTAAAATGTCACCGGCTGACCAGACGTCCCGATTCTCTGCTGCTGACTGCGCATGCGTGATCGGCAAGCTTCGATCGCGCATAAGCGAACAGCAAGTGCCGATCGTGCATGCAAAACAATACAGAACAAAATACAGGAAAAGCTTTTCCACAAGTGGGACCCTTTCCTTTTATTGAATTGTTACCACAAAGAGATGAAGAGGCCGTGAGGAAGGCGTTTGAACATACAACCTGGTATCTGGAAACAGAGTTAATTTGGGGCCTCAAGTTTTGTGAAGGTCTTTATATGATTTATGTATAAGATATACGATTTTGCAATTGAGTTGGATTTTGGTGATGTGTATATGGTTTATGTATATGACATATGAAAAACAATATGATTCTCCCCCCACCCCCCGCTTTCCCATCAAAAAAGCAATTCAAGTTTGAAAAAAAGCGTATTTCGGACAACATTTTTAAAAAAGCAGATTCGATTTCATTGAGAAGTTAAATACACTGCTAAGACATATCAAAAAAAATCGCATAAGTTTTTTTGGGGAACAGCAGAAAAATGGAAACAGAATTTTGTTAACTTCCCCGTCTCTCTTCCTTAGAACTGAATGCAGAAATAGCGGAGGATCATTTCATTAACTCCTTTGCTGCCAGCAGAGAAAAACAGTGCTGTCCTCTCTGGCAGTGATAGGGTTAATGCAGCGCTGCGCAAACGTTTTCAGCTGCGGCCCCTTTCCTGGGAGCCCCAGCGTTCGCGCTCCCCTCCCCCGAAGGCACGGCTTCAAATGACGTTGCAGGTCACGTCACGTGACCCCACCGCGTCATTTGATGCGCGTTGCCATGGCGACGCGTGACGCCACATGACCCTGCGGCGTCATTTGACACCGCGTTACCATGGCAACTCGTCGCCGAACACGCGCCTGCCAGTAGGTATGCGAGGTTACAGAGGCCTCACGCCTCCCCCGACATTAAATTAAATGCCTGCGGGGTAGAGCGCGAGGCCTCTGTAACAGCCCGCGCCTCCCCAGCAAATTCTCCCGCCCCCCTGGGTTAATGTATCCATAAGTAACCCGAGGCACTGGAAGGTTTTTATGAACGTTACCTGCACACTTGAAATACATGTGTAAACTCTTGTTTGTTAATCCTTGCTATTTGTCTTTTGCTGCCTTGTTTAACCCAATTATGCTGCCTTCTCTTCAATAAAGACAAAGGAGAACAATGATTACCCGATAAGGTTAGAATTACCTTGGACTGTTAAAGCAGCAATCCAGTGTGTGTGTGTGTGTGTGTGTATTTATATATTGTGATGCAATCACTGTCTCTAGATGTTGGAATAGGGCAGCTAGGGGACTTTCCAGCGTACATGGAGTTAATTTCCCCTGGATAAGCTACCCTCAGGTGCAGCTAATCAGCCTGCTCTGAATGAACAATGAAGTGTTTTAAGGCAGACCCAGGGAGCTGAAAAATAAATAAATGTTGCACACTAAAAAAAAAATCAAAAGGGGATACAGCTACCAGTGCTCCTGGTTCAGGATTCTCTGTGTCAATCCAGGGTTAACGAAATGAAGAAAATCAGGGCTCAACAAACTAATTTATTGCCAATAGACTTGACGTTTCGGCCACACAAGCCTTTCTCAAAAGCAGAATTGGCATAATGTGCACAACAGTGAACTCAACCCTCTTATAACCCCAAAACCGGGTGTCATGAATTGTCCAATTAGTCCAATAAAGTCCCTCATCATCCAGCGCCGTCGCTCTGTTCAAAATCTCCTTCCTTATTGACATCATGTGTTGATGTGTCCTCTAATAGGAATCCTCTTCTGTGTTCTCACCAGTGTTCCTGCACCAAAGCTCCTCTTGGTAAAATGGAGTGGTGCCAGAAGGGAACCTCCTCTTCATGTGATCACGTCAGCGTCATGACGTCATCGCGTCCGGATCCCGGTCTCCTTACTCCATATGCAGATTGGCAGAGTAGCCTGTCCTGCGTCCTGATTGGCGACGTTCTGGCGGAGTGACGTCATGATGTCTGTCTCCCAATGCCATATCCTTTTTGTTCTGCTGTCTAGGCAATCAATGACTGTAAACAGAGTAAGAGGAATGGAGTACACAATGTAAATAGAGTCCTGCGGAGTGCTGCCACATATAGCAGATGGATGATGCATTATAGTGATTAACCCTATTACACCCACTGCAAATTATGAAAATTATATATAAAAATATATATATATATATTAAACAATTGTAAGTACCGTACAGTAATGATATTAGAAGGGGATACAGACCGCATCATCATGACACCTGGTTTTGAGGTTATAAGAGGGTTGAGTTCACTGTTGTGCACATTATGCCATTTCTGCTTTTGAGAAAGGCTTTTGTGGCCGAATCGTCAAGTCTATTGTCAATAAATTAGTTTGTTGAGCAAATCCGGGGAGACACAGGGAGCTGCCATGCTGAGTGAGAGAGACTGATTTTCCCCAGAGACCAAGGGGGAGATAGAAGTGCTACCCAGCCATAGAAGAGGCTGGCACAGTTCCTTAGACCCACTGGACAGTGGTCGCTGTGTCTGTTGGGACTGCCTGGATTTGAATCCCAGAAGGAAGAATGAAGGACGCGAGACTGTGCTGAAGCAGGGATGTCCTATCCATAAAGTTGTAACTACAGAGGAGGGATTGTCTGAACTCTTGCTGGGTTCAGAGGGAACTACCTGGAGCCCCAACAGAAACAGATAAGAGAGATACTAAATTGCTGTGTGCAGAGATTGTGTATCTTTAGATATAATAGTACCTGTTTTGGTGTGGTAACCAGCTTAGCTGTCCATCCAGTTAGTAAGGGCTGAAGCTGCATGTATAGTTAGTCTCGTAAGAGGTGTAGGCGTTTCTTTTAGGATTTGTTTTGACTTAAAGGGACAATGGGCCTTTTAGTGTATAATTTAACCCTGTAGAGAGAAATACTAAGTTTCCTGCCTTAATCTGGGACTAAAAGAGACTGCAACGTGGTGTGGGCATCACAAAATATATATATTTTTTTATTGTTTGTTTATCATGGGTTGAAGCAGTGGGTCTCTGGAGCTGAACCCCATTCATTTCAGCTCCAGGGACACACTGCTTCTGGAGATACTTACCTCCATAGAGGGTGCCGGTAGCTGCTCAGCTACCAGGGATTATGTAACAGCCGGGTTTCAAAGTTCCCGCCCCCTGCGGGTCAAGAAAGCTGTGACATCTTAAGGTTCGGCTTCCTATTGGCTCGTGTGACATGCGAGCTTTAAACTTTAAACCCCAGCCAGAGCAGCTTCCAGCACCTACTATGAAGGTACTGTAAGTATCTCTGTAAGCAGGGGGGGCCTGGAGCTAAATGCAGTTCAACTCCAGAGACCCCCTACTTCAATTCTAGGTTAAAAAAATTCAAATACATGTAAAAAAAATAAAAAATAAGCACTTGGATTGCTCTTTTAAGAAATAGAAACGCATAACATTTCCCCAAGAAATAGAGAAGTGAAATGTTTACTTTAATGGTGCTTGACTGTTCTTAAGAAAACCAGTTACATTAATAAAATGTTTGATAACAGGCAGGGGGGGGCAGGGGGGTGGTAGTTTTTAACACTTTCCGCAGGCCACTTTGGCCACATCATTGCTCTGCATTGAAAGCCCATTTGGCACTGAAAGGATTCCCGGGGGCTACAGCTGCACACAGCCAAATGCATAGTATTACTTAGTGTCAGGTTTCAGGGCTTCTGGATGTACAGTCTGGATTTCTGAACATTTTACCAGGCCCAGCTTTTTCTTTAAATATTTGGGTTGATGTTTCTAAAAGTTTCCTTGTTTATTTTTGTTCTATATAATTGGTTGTATTCCCCGAGCCAGGGTCCTGTGACCACTTGCTTTCTGGGTTGTTACAGACCATCTGGCCGGAACTACTGTACATACTATAGCTGACAAGACAAAAATACCCAATGCTACATCCAATGTGACAAAACACAGTTAAATACTTCAATGTTGGCATTCTCATGAGTAAGGGTCATTTAGTTAAACCCTTTGGCCAAAGCGTTATGAGCCTGAAGCCACTTAACGGCATGACCAGTATACAGGTCTTAACACTACCTGTGAAAATTCTCTTTGCATTGCACAGATGAGCGTTGTCATAGCAATGGGACGCCACATGGCGGCCCCTTGTCAAGGCAACGCCATTTGACATCACGCCGCAATGATGAGGGAGCCTGCAGGTGGAGATGCAACCGAAGGTAAATGTGTTACAGAGCCCCCGCACTCTCCCCCCACAATCAGTTTGTTGTGGGGGAAGAGCACGGTGTCTCTGTAACCGTGGTGTGACTGCACCGACATCCATCCAGCCCTGTTGAAACCTGTCCTAGCTTCATTTTGCAAAGCCAGTATAACCATGCTCACACACAGCCATCTGTGAGTAGGTTTACTGGCTTTGCAATTCTTTAACACAGGCTATGCTGAAAAGCTGTGTGATACGACAGGCATGGGCTTATAGGGCTCCATGTTAAAATGGACATGAAGTAAAAGGTTGCACTGTATCATCATTTGCATGTCATTTCCCAGAATCCCTGGCTGCAGTGGAAGCACTATATAATACACACTAGATGGGCGCTCAATATCTTAATCACAGTGCAATAAATCTTATTATAAACACTTAGTGGAAAAATGTGAAAATAATAAACACAAAAAAGGTAAAGACACTCAAACCCTTAGTGGACTGTTTCAAGGTCCACACGAAACACAGGTAAGAAAAAACCAGGGGAGCGTTGATACCTTTAAAAAGAAAAAAAGACAAACATAGTGCAAACAGTAGCAATATGTAAATGGAGCTCCCATGCGGGCACCACAGACTAAGGCAAATGCCAGACCAAGGTGTCACAGAAGGAACTATACGGAGGAGATAAATCTTAAGAAAGAGAGGCACACGTGCAGAGTGCAAGTAAAAACACACGATTTATCCAAAATGATAAAAGTGGAGGCTTACAAAATCCCAGTGGGAAAACAGCATTGACGTTGGTGATCGCAAGATCACATCACCGCGTCTCTGCAACAGCAAACCGCCACGATACACCACAGCCTGGAGCCGTATCTTGTTGTACACAACAAGATAGTACATATAACAAAATATAGGCACTTACTTAAGATGGAATGCCGAGTCATAATTCTGGACTGGCAATTCATACAGCAATCTTCAAAATCACCAAGACACGAAAGACAATTGAGTAAGGGGTGAATCTGTCTTATATACCATTTCAGCCCTGTACTCTTAACCCTAGGCGCCGAGCTGGCTAGGAAAATCTCTTTGAAGTAGATTTTAAGTGTGAAGGATGACACTCACAAACCACTCAACTTCCTTTGTTCCTGACCCTAGTATAAACAATCAGGGCAGTTAACTTTTGATCACACGGCTATGCTAAATCTTCAGGATGCTCTTCCTGCCCTATTAGCATAGCAGATGGAGTCTGCATTTTCAGAGCAGATCCAAAATCCCATATGCACTTTAATATCTTCACATATTAATAAGTTCCGTTCTGGTGGGTCCAGTGGGTCGAAATCTGCCAGTTTTTAATACCTACAGTGACCCTACATATTGGCCAAATTTCAACTCTGCGACCTCCAGAACCGGAGATACAGAAATGCACTTTAACACATTTTTAAAATACAGGATTCTTCCCTTTAAAAAATGAATCTCTGCTTTTCACTCTTTCCCCATTGAAATCAACGGGGTCCGCCGCCATAGCGTTGAATGGCGGGCTCCGCCGTTGCCGTCAATGGGGTTTCCCACCATAGGCTTTCAATGGAGAAACCGCCGCCATTGAAGTCTATGGGAAAATCCAACAGACTTTACATTCGTCCATACTCCGTCTGGTTGTTCGGAGAGGGCTGGGAGGGGTCATACATTAAAGCCGGAACCTTGGCTACATGCCACCCAAATCCCATCCCTCTGGTCATTCCAGAACCGTAGATATGGACTTACCTTTTTCATCATTTTACACTTAGTCGTTTTTTACGCCACGCGGCTTTTCCCCATTGGAATCAATGGCCGGCGCCGCCATAGACAATGCATGGCGCCCGCAGTCATTGGAGTCAATGGAATCTCCGCTCCGCCATTGAAGTCAATGGCGCGATCCTCCTCCGCTCGACCCCTTACGGGGGTCTCTCATTCCTGGACCCGGTGTGGATCGTGTGTGGGGGTTCCTAGGAGCTAGGGACAAAAAGAACTTTATTCCCAGGGGCCCTAGAACCCAAGATTCCCACGCCAATTGTCTTTGAACTTGACCGAAGTGATTAAACTCTTTCCAAAGACATTGTATCCGCTTTTGCGGTCTGGATGGCTGCCAACCTGTTCCTCGAGGCCGGCGTTGAGGAATCTCCATTTAAGTCAATGAGCCCTTTGACTTACAATGGGAAACAGTCGCTCCTCCTCCCGGACGCCACCTGCTGGTCGTCGCTGGAAAACATGTCCAAAACCGCTACTTCTGCCATTAGAACACATGGAGGCTCAATGGCGACCTATGGAAGGCTGCAAAATGGAGCCTGAAAAGGCGGGAAAAGGCAACAAAGGGCTATAATCACTAAATTAACATTAACCCCTTCCCTCCCGCATCAACCCTAGTGTATGTGTGAGTGCAAACACCAGGATGAGACAATACATTTTATACAAGGGAATAAACAGTTGGATACTGAAGCAAGGTAAAAAAACACGACTGGACCTCAGTCCAGTTAACCCCTTGCTTCCCAAGTGAGAGTAAGGGGTGGCCAAATGGGGTATAACCCCTTTAATCCCAGGCCAAACCCCCATCATGACAGATACCACAATTCGAGATTATATTTCAGGAGTCAGAAAAAGAAAAGCGGGAATGCACTCGTTTTTGGTCGTGTTGGTGAAAGTTGTGATCAACATTGTACCGGAGTGGGGGGGGGGGGGGGTTGTATTTTACTGTGACCCAAACAACAAATGTGTTGCTAGATGTAGCTTAATAAAGCACAGGCAGCAGAGATAGGAAACTCTCACCTTGGAACTTTGGCAATGCCACATGCAGGAAGGTCATGCCCTTGATAACCCGTCGGAACAAAAAGTGCAAGGAAGTGATAGTGAAATGTAATTTGAAATCACACCAACTATATTCAGAATCCTCTACTAGCGCCAGACCCTCTGCTTCTTTAGATTATGAAGATGCAGTACTCTCCCTTCTTTGATATACAGTACTCTACTCATTAAAGTAGCATTTTCTTCTCAGAAGATATTGTATACGTGGTAAATCCAGACAAGATCCAAAAAGAACACCAAGAGAAGCACTCACTGCCAATAACGCTATATAAGACTCAGTATGTCTGAGAGACATCTCTATGGCGGCTGGTTTAGTAACCATATAGTCTGCTACTTGGATCAAAAATAATAAAACTTTAATACATCAAATTATCACTAATAATATACAATACATCCACTAATAGCATACAGATAGGCCATCACATATGAAGCAGCTATATCCTAAAATTATTCTAGAAAATAATATACCAGAGAACCAGTCGCCCCAAAAAAACGCTACACTGTAACCCATTGTTGTGTCTAAGTGTTTATGCTTCACAATAACACTACCTTGTTGGGTGTTTAACCATCCTCCTTTATTCCTGCTGACCTGTTGTCTCGGCATGAGTACTTCTGTTTGTTACCTCATACTGCTGCGTGTCTGTCTTAACCCTGATGTTAATCAGCATAGTTCTCACTCTGCTTCCTAGGTCAGAAGTCAGTGTTGACATCACATGATAGTGACCAGGAAGTACCATATACACCACACTTCTATGCCCCCCACCAGATCCCCATCTTGTATACTGGCAGGGGGAGAAGGCATAATTGGCGTCTAGTGCTGTCTGGATTGCTTCTGCAGCTCCTGGTACTGCTGCTGCTATGTTCTAATTTGGTCACATATGTTACATGAGAGTAGAGGCTGCAGCATGCAGACAACACACACACACGGAACTGCAGAAGAGAACCGGCCAGCACAATAAGCCAATGATGGCTCCTCCCACCAGTATGGTAGAGAACAAAAGGTGTTAACGGGGGTTTTAAGGGTTCAAGTGTGGACAGTCCCTCCTCCCCACATAGACCCCAATGACTGCTGCCCTCCAAAAACAGGGGGCAGGGGAGAGAGAAGAGGAATTGGAGCACAAGACAATAGGAGGGAGGATGTATGATAGGTATTACCCAAAGAGATCGGAAAAAGAATCAATGGATTAGAAAATCAAACAAAAAAGTCTGTGATATCATCACAAGAGTGAAGAAATTAAAATGGCAATGGGCCAAGAAGAAACGACCATCGTTGGACAAATCTTGTACTGGATTGTATTCCAAGGGATATCAAAAGACCAAGATGGCCAAAAGTATTATAGGGGAATAAAATCAGAACATTTGTTGGAGCAAAGTTAAGAGAGGCTTCAATCACTACCTGCAAGATCATTGGGAGGCCTTCATCTTCAGCCCTAGTCAATCCTTCTGCTGGATGATATAGCTATATAAATAATACACACACACACCTGATAGCAACCACAAGAAAGCCACTGCTCAGTATACAGTGTAGAAATAGTTTATTAAGATGTATACACAGTACAGTTCTCTATGACAGCTTGGATCTGCAAACAAACAAACATTCAGAGTGCAGGCTGTACAGTTTTGGAAAGAACTTTCAGATCTGAGATACACTTGGCAATGCTCTCCTTTTGCTGGAAAAAAAACACATTAAAATATGATTAAATCTTTACTATTTACAGATGCATTACATTGCAATAACACAGACTCGTTTAAGAACTGGGATTGTTGGTTTAACACGAAGTTCTGCAATAAAGGGAAAATGCTCACAAGGACGACTTGAAGTTTACAGTTCTAGTTGACGTACTGCTCGAGGAGCATTGTAGATTCATTGATGGTTGCGATACCATTTAATGGGGACCAGCATTATGGTTCTACATATATTAACTTAGTTATCATACAAACTCATAACACTAAACGAATATCATTTCATTTATGCAGAACCCCAGTGTGGGTCCCATACAAGGCATCACTACCTACAATGAATCTGCAAAAATGACTTGGAAACAAATACATCACGAGAGAAGCCTGTAGCTTTATTATCCCGCAGAGAACTGTCTTTGATAACTCGTGGTTTTCTCCTTTTTATAATATCTTTGCCAGACTTTGCTTACTAGAGGAGGAAGCATGGCATAGTGGTTACGGTGTTGGTCTTGAAAACTTGTGTACAGTTCCTGTCTATGCAACGTACACTAGGCACAATTTTTTTTTTTTTTTTTTAAACGCTCTACTCTTTCTAAGCATTAAGACATACAAGAAAATTAGCTTCATTTTTCACTCTGGATCTATAAAAACATTATTTATTTAAAATAAGAGTCCCACATAGAAGTCAAAAATAAAAAAATGTAAAGGCTTGTCGTCCTTCAAAAGATTCAATAGGATAAACATTTTACTTATGTGGGTCCATCGAATTAATAAGCAAAACAAGATGCGTATGTTAAACCTAGTTGTGATGCCATTATTTGTCAAATAGAATAAAAGGGAATTTGTTTAACCTGTAGATTCAGTGTCTTATACTGTACCAAAAAGATATAAGACAGCAGGCCCTCCAAACCATGTTTACTACATACTATTTCAATTCCTGTTAAATATAGATCGTATTGTGCCATTAAACCCCCCTGCCTCCCAAACCTTATGAACCAGCACTAAAAACCCAGTTGTACAAGTGTCCTGTTACCTGCACAGGGGTAATACTCTGCACCACATTCTTCTCTATCCAGTTGATCATGTGATCCTGTTCCTTCTGGTGCTGGAGATGTTGCACAGCCACCTGATAGTCCAGCCGCTTCTTGACTGCATTGTACACGTTCAGCAGCCTCTCCCTGTAGTTGATCTCCAGGAGCATGGTCACGTTGTTCTGCAGGGAGAGAGCGAGCACCATGTTACTGTAACAACTTGGAGGTGGGTTAATATTGGGGGCCTCTCTGGGAGAGTCGAGTCAGCTGCATGGCAGCCACGGAGGCCTGCAATGCAACAATGCCCACCCCAACCCCCGCCCAGCTGCAAGGAGGTTCAACTGCAACTTAGTCCCAGTTGTTGATTCATTTGGCAGAGGTGAACTCCAGTCCTCAAGGGACACCAAAAGGTCAGGTTTTCAGGATAACCCTGCTTCAGCACAGGTGGCTCAGTCAATGCCTGAAAACCGGACCTGTTGGTGGCCCTTAAGGACAGGAGTTGGCTACCCCTGATCTAGAACTTCTAACTTGCCCTCTCAGCACTCCTGGTGTTAACGCACCCTTTTGGCATCGAAGAGCTGGTGTCGGCCCTCGATCCTCCACTGCTCTTTTTTCTCTTCCTCAATCGCATCCTCCAGGCTTTTAATGCCACTCTCCTTGCATTGTAGCGTTTTTGAGACTTTTTCCTGGAATGATTAAGGGAGTTGGTGCAGTTTTATAAAGGTTTCACACATTACACAATAGTTATTTCCACTTCTATCTATAAACCCTTCATTGCACCATGTCCCTACTTTGTCTAAATAAAAAGTAAATCTACAGTGCGAGTGAGCGTGCGTGCGTGCGTACACACACACACACCTAATAGAGCAATACATTAACAACCATGAAAATACTTACATATGCACACACACAAATGTAGCATGTCATATTGCTCCCTCAGATATAGCATATTCCAGTATAACTCAGAATATCTAAGAGCTTCCGTGGCAATGTTGGCTCAGGATACCACAATATATCCCAACATGCATACACACACATGTATTACATGTACAAGCTGCATTTAGTAAATGCCATAAGAGCCCTCTGACGACCAAGCCAAACCCCCTGGTATTCATGCTCCGTGGCACTGCAGTTGTGGATGTTGGCTGCAAAGCGCTTCCTTACAGTGTTAAGCTGGTCAGCAAAAGCTGCCACATCCGCCCCGAATTTCTTGATCCCGTAGATGATGACTATCCCGATAGAGGCTGCTACATAGGTCTCTTGGTTTATGACATAGATTTCCTTGGACAAGAGATAGACAAGAAGACCTGTGCCCAGCATGTAAGGTCCTGCGGATCACATATTAAGAGACTGAAAGGAAGGAAAGTGCCTGCAATACATCCTACCAGCGCTACCGGTATATGAAAAAGTTATTATTATTACCAGTGATTATAATTACAGGGAGGATCAAATAATAACAATAAAAGCTAGACTGATGCTGCTGCGGCTTAAACAGAAGGATGTTATCGGGGATACAAACCATAAATTAATTTAAAATTGCTAAAAGAAATATCATACTTTTTTAATTGCATCTTCAGTGTTATGATTTAGTTACAAAAAGTAATTTTAAAGGGACCACACCATGACAGTTCTGCATTAAATGTCAGTGTAAAGAGCCTTCTAAATCCAGTTTCTTTTTCAACGGAAGGATTTTAAAAAGCCCTGTAAACTATAATGCAAGGGTGGGTAGCTCCAATCCTCAAGGTTCACCAACAGGTCAGGTTTTCAGGATATGCCTACTTCAGCACAGGTGGCTCAAGCTTCGACTGATTTACCAGTCTTCAACTGAGCCGCCTGTGCTGAAGCAATATCCTGAAAACCTGACCTGTTGGTGACCCTTGAGGACTGGAGTTGTCCACCCCTTCTATAACTGAAGATGGCATTTCTGTAACAACTCAGACCCACCAGTGCCAGATACTTGCAAAACATTGCATTGAAATGCATTGCAAATCCCTCTGCCATTGAAGGGATAAATACATTTTGTATAGTTTATACGTTTTAACGGCACAAATCTTTTAAAAGCAACAATTATCTAGCTTGCTGGGTTTGGTCACCTAATTATTGCACAATAACTATAAAATTAGCTAAAGTTACGTGCTATTTCGCCACCAATGTTTGCGTGTTTAATAAATTGTTAACGGAACTTGGACAGATTTGCCGTCTCTAACAGGAATTGCTTTATAAAAAAAACAAAACAAAAAGAACCGACACATGCCCCCATAGTATGATCGCAGTATGGGGGCACACGCTTCTTTTTGTTTTTAGATCTCCTACCTAGATGTGGGTTTCATCCTATGAAGCTGCAGTTGACCCAGAGATTACGTTTGGTGATCTAGTTTGTCTCCACAGATATCGGACACTAGTATTTAAATCAAAGTATCGCTTTTTGCAATTATATTGCGCTTCTGATACTCTTTCAATAATTCTGGACATTAAAGCTTCAATTTTTGTAGCTATTGACTTTAACACTTATCTTTTTGTGTTGAATTGGACATTTGAAGGAATTATCTTTTTATTTTTCGTGTTGTATCCATTGGTATTTAGAATATCTGATTAGGTTTACATGTATCATAATACGTTTATTATTTAATACACGAAGTTCATTCACATTAACCTTTTTCTATTTCACACCTAATTTGAGTTACCCAGGTAGCACAGATTTCTTTATCCTTTTCTTTAAGAATTGCTCTATTCACAGCATTCAGATATAGAGCAATGACTGTCATTGGTTTACACGTGCTAACCTCACCCACCCCACTTATTCTTTATTTACAAGTTTACCATACATCTGTAACTTGCGAAGGCCTTTCCCTTTCAGCAGAAAAATATTTCACACAACCAGGGAGGCATCTTCCAGGGAATTCAGGTCCCTGATTAGAGCCTGGTGGAAAAGCCCCAGATTATAGGCCCACATTCCCAAGTGACAATAGTAAACAAATGAGAAGGGCCAATTATTCAGACGTTAGACTTCGCTGCGTTTCTTCTCAGACATGAATGTTCGTGGCTCAATCTCCAGCACATTCACCCATTTGTAAACAAAGAACAATTTGCGCATGCGCACAGTACATATTGAATGCTTCATAACATTCGCCCGATCAAATGTTATGGCTTTCGCAAAAGGGTGATACAAATATGGGGGCGGGTTTAGAGGTATTCGCCTGAATTTTACCATACCGAATTGGGGGTTGAATATTTCGACCGCAAATTGTATTTTGTTGAAAACACTGCAAAAAGTTTGCAGATCGAATTTTGACATGTTTGCTGATCACTGTCAAACAAATACCTCATCAGTCACTAACCTGTGACTCCCGTCTTGGGGTAAAGAAACTGAAATAACTCCTCAGGAATCAGCCCAAAGCGAACCTTGCCTGGTTTCTCTGGAAGAGGAGGCACAGGAGCCAAGACAGGCTGCCCAGTGTGAAAAGACCTGCATGAATTCAATAAGCTGGGAGAGGGGAAGCAAAAATAGAAACATGAAGCAATATCACAATTCTTGTTTAAATAGCTGCACAGACCACTCTGCTCTTCCTCTTTTTCTATCTAGTATTCCGGGATATACTTAAATATGAGATTCATGTGGGTGTATCATTCTTTATTAAATAGTTTGTATGCAAAAAATTATGAATACAATTTTAAACTGAAAAATATTGGCTCTTAATTAGGTCAATTTTCATAGTTACAGCAGCGATACTAGTCCTAAAAAAGTGTACACAGAGTTACAGGATGTGACAATTTTTAAAGGGGCAATCTCTTTTAGGATTAAAGTTGATTTTCCTCCCTTCTATATACTCCTGTTGAACGTTTCAGATGGAAGAACGCCCTTGAGGCCTGAACACATAATTTGTGAGTAGCTTAGTGGTGATTTATTTGATTCAATTGTCTACACCAGATGCAAGCTTACATGTACCTTCACTAGCTCTAGGGGTTGTGTACTTACAATTTAGGAGGAGAACTAGCCATAACTGCACGCATAGGCAATCACTGGTTGCATTATCCTCCCATCTGGATATGTATGTATGTATGTATGTATGTATGTATGTATGTATGTCTTTATTTGTATAGCGCCATAAAATGTACATAGCGCTTCACAGCAGTAATACATGTCATATAAATAGCAAATATAAATAACACATCATGGGAATAAGTGCTTCAGACATACTGTAAAAGTAACATTAAGGAAGGAGTCCCTGCTCCGAGGAGCTTACAATCTAATTGGTAGGTAGGGAGAACGTACAGAGACAGTAGGAGGGAATACTAGTAAGTGCGTCTGCAGGAGGCCAAGCTTTGTGTCATGTGTCCATGATTATCCAGTGCTACTCATATGCTTCTTTAAGCAGATGTGTCTTAAGGTGGGTCTTAAAGGTGGATAGCGAGGGGGCTAGTCGGGTATTGAGGGGAAGAGCATTCCAGAGGTTTGGGGCAGAAAGTGAGAAAGGTTTAAGGCGGGAGAGAGCTTTAGATACAAAGGGGGTAGAAAGAAGACATCCTTGAGAAGAATGCAAGAGTCGTGATGGTGCATAGCGAGAAATTAGGGCTGAGATGTAATGAGGGGCAGAAGAATGTAAAGCTTTAAAAGTGAGCAGTAGAATTGAGTGTGAGATACGCGATTTAATCGGAAGCCAGGAGAGTGATTTCAGCAGGGGAGACGCTGAGACAGATTTAGGAAAGAGTAGAGTGATTCTGGCAGCAGTGTTTAGGATAGATTGTAGGGGAGACAGGTGAGAGGTAGGAAGGCCGGACAGCAGGAGGTTGCAGTAATCGAGACGTGAGAGAATGAGGGCCTGAGTCAGAGTTTTAGCAGTTGAGTAACAGAGGAAAGGGCGTATCTTTGTGATATTGCGGAGGAAAAAGCGACAAGTTTTAGAAACGTTTTGAATATGAGAGGAGAATGAGAGAGAGGAATCAAGTGTGACCCCTAGGCAGCGTGCTTGGGCTACTGGGTGAATGATCGTATTTCCAATAGCAATGTGGAAGGATGTAGTAGGGCCAGGTTTGGGAGGTAGTATAAGGAGCTCTGTTTTTGCCATGTTAAGTTTCAGTCGGCGGATGGCCATCCAGGATGATATTCCAGAGAGGCATTCAGAAACTTTGGTCTGTATAGCAGGTGTAAGGTCAGGGGTTGAAAGGTAAATTTGTGTGTCGTCAGCATAGAGGTGATATTTAAACCCAAAAGATGTGATTAGGTCACCTAGAGAGAGTGTGTAGAGAGAAAAGAGAAGGGGTCCCAGGACAGAGCCCTGGGGTACCCCCACAGAGAGATCAATAGAGGAGGAGGAGGTGTTAGCAAAAGAGACACTGAAGGTACGATGGGAGAGGTAAGAGGAGATCCAGGATAAAGCTTTGTTCCGAATACCAAGAGTATGGAGAATGTGAAGGAGAAGAGGGTGGTCCACGGTGTCGAATGCTGCAGAGAGGTCGAGTAATATGAGCAGAGTGTAATGACCTCTGTCTTTGGCAGCGTGGAGGTCGTCAGTTATTTTAGTGAGGGCTGTTTCAGTAGAGTGAGCAGTGCGGAAGCCAGATTGTAGAGGGTCTAGTACAGAATAGGTGTTGAGAAAGTGTAGCAATCGAGAGAATACAAGACGTTCAAGGAGTTTGGAGGCAAAAGGCAGGAGGGAGACAGGTCGATAGTTAGAAGGACAGGTAGGGTCAAGCTTGCTGTTTTTGAGTAATGGTATAACGGTTGCATGCTTGAAGGATGAAGGAAAGGTACCAGAGTAGAGGGAAGAGTTAAAGATCTGTGTGAGCATAGGGATTATAGAAGGAGCAAGAGGTTTTAGGAGATGGGAGGGAATGGGGTCAAGTGGGCAAGTGGTAGAGGGCGAAGAGGAGATCAGCAGTGATACATCCTCCTCCGAGATAGCAGAAAAAGAGTCAAGAAAGACAGGAGGAGAGTTGGGAAGCATTGCATATTAGTCATGCCACTATGTCACTTGATAAAGACCTCTGAGGTCGAAACGTTGTGTTGGCTCAAATAAATGAGTTTAGATTTTCAAATCCGTTGAAGGCTTTCGTTCAAGCACGGGAGCACCGGTAATTGTATAATTCTAACTATTTTTCAAGGTGTGCAGCATTCACTTTATATACCTGGTATGCATATTAGTCACCATACCTCTGAGCCAAGAGGACAGACTAACTTTAAGACACTAACACCAATGGGCTTGTCCTCACCCAATCACCGTTATTCACTTGATGCAATCATCAATTACTCTGCAGCACTGACGTTGGAACCTTGTTCTATATTACCTCTAAAGTTAATTCCAATTACGCGTGTAAGCGGTCTCACCTGGGTATTCGTGTGAAGAGAAAAGTCCTACGGGTGAGTGCACAGGTAAAATCCTTTCAAATATGTTGAAGAAAACAATGTAACAAATACTTCAATATATTACTGTGAAATCAGCGATAGATACTGTGATCACCTCCTAGTGCACTTCTGTTAATCAAGGTGTGTAAATCCTGTTAACTTGACTCCCACATGTTTAGGATGTGCTAATGTGATTTACTAAAAAAAATATACTAAAACATAATGCTTAATGCTGGTGTCTAGGAGTACCTACCCCCTAACAGTGGTGTTATTATGCAGAATTAATCACTATTTCTTTTTAGTAAATCACGTTATTAGCACATCCTAAAACACATGGGAGTCATCAACTTAACAGGTTTTACACACCTTGATTAACAGGAGTGCACTTAGACGTGATCACAGTATCGCGGATTTCACAGTGATATAATGAAGATTTGTTACATTGTTTTCTTTCACTGGATTTTACCTGTGCACTTATCCGGAGCACAAGCGCCAAGGAGGATTTTCTCTTTTCACGAATACCCAGAAGTATTTTTGGACAATCCTAAAGTCATCTAGGCTGCAGGTCTCAGGACATTTGACAATATTGGTATTGTAAAATAATTAATCTACACATGATTTATACATTTTTTGACTAAGGTTGCACTAGCGCTGAAAGTTGTGTTATATTTCCATTTGGTTTCATCTAACAGGCTATCATTAAAGTTCGTCTAGTTGTATACAAGCTATAAAGACATCAATCAAGCTTTCAGTCCAGCTTCTGCAGAAGAGATCTGTGTGGTCATGCATGCTTCTGTAAAACTATGAACAGGTTGTGTTGGACGACTAAATTGAACTTTTTTGTATTTCTATTTTTGTAATGCATTGTGAAGAGCTGGGTAGGTTGTAGGCACATCATTGCTACTTACCCAACACTAAGAGGGGCAGAGTTTTTCAGGGCAGAAGCTAAAGAAAGAAAAACAAAATATGTTTAATTCATAGCCGATTCTTTTCAATGGTGCAGACTTCCATAAAGAAAATGGTGATCATTTTAGCAAATTCACGTCAAATAATGACTTGTTTAATTTATATAACGCTAAATACATTATAAGCATAACTTTAAGAGCATGGAAATGTTACAGTATAATGCTAAAAGCACCAGGCAGAACTAAAACAGGGAGAAATTAATCTATGTTTTGAAGATCTTACAATATAAAAGCCTGTATAAATGGATTGAATTTGTAAACGTTGTAGAAAAAGACCACAGGTTATATAAATAGGAGTAACTATTTCACTAAATATTTATTGGAAATCAGTTTTTTAAATTGTAGGATTTCCTGCTATTAATGCGCCCTTTAAAGCAACATGCTACATTTAACCAATCTGCCATAATTACAACTGCATTTAAACATATGGTTGTCACCAGTAATCTAGTGGAGACAAACATATCTCAGTTGTGTAACGGAAATGGTTTCCAATTGATCAGCTTACCATTTGTTACTGGCACTACATTAGACGCACTATTACCATTCTTCATATTTTACTCGGTGTAACTTGTGTTTAAAACGGCAGACTGTTTTACAAAAACTTTGTATGTTAATTTCCATGCTTAGCAAAATATAGATAGTTTATTTCTATTAACCTTCCCTACAATCTGAGAGGTCAACATGCACCTGAAGTCACTGACCATGCTCTGAAAAGGAAAGGACACAGGTTTCAGCTTGAAGACCTTCAGTGGTAATTATAATTAGCTGACATTTACTAGCACAGAGGCCAACAGCACACTAATCTTTTAAGCATTACGTGCTCAAATGGGTACTACTAGAACATTATGGCCATCCCAAAGCAACCGTATTTAGAGGCCTTATTGTCCATGTTAAAAAGATTGTTACAAAGTCACTGGGGCCTGGAGATAGACTGTGATAAAATAACAGTGTTTGACATAACCCGGATAGTGAAAGGGTTACCTATGCCTTATATTAAATGGTGTTCCTTAAATACTTTGCAGTCTGGGCCTTTTGGGTGCCTGGGAGCACTGATAATTATCTTATGCATAGAATAGTGGTTGCCAAACATCTCCCCAACGGGTAGACCCTTACAATATGTATACAATTCAATGCCTCGACATTGAATGATTTTACATTTATATTTAACTGGGCACAATACTTTACATTTGTCTAATTTTATCTTGAGAAACGTTTACCCGCTGAGATTTGAGGGCAGCAATGGGCAACAGGCAACTCAGATTAAAATGGGGCAATATCTGCACGAGCCCAGGTCTATACATTGCAAATATTACGAATAACAGAATGAAATTAAATATTAAACTACATTAATATAATTATAACAATAACTTAATATCACAACAGTAATAAAATAATGATATATCACAATAAAACCTAATACTAAGAGTATTCATAATGATATATCTACAAAAATAACACACGTACATCAAAATAAATGAAAAATACATTTAAAGAGGTTATTGAAATAATAAAACGGTGTGTGGTCCTTGGGGTCATGGGCCGGCTCCCTGTGACCGAGGCCTGACAGGCCGGGTTTCAGTACTACAGCCCGAGGCTGTGCTGTGGCCTACGGCTCTCATCCACTCCCCAGACTTACCCGAGAGCAGGGCGACTCTGGAAAGCATGGTGCTGCTGGAGAGGGGGGTGCTCGGGGAGTCGTTGCAGCAGCCACCGCCGGTCACTCTGTGCCCTCAGTGTCCCTGACAGCGCCGGGGCAGCAAGATGGCGGAGAGGTATCGCGAGACCGCCCACCTCTCCTTGTGTCATGGAGCGAGGTGCGGCCATGTTACTTCAGGGCAATTTCGTAATCATGGTCCCATGGCGACCATCTTAGCTAAGGGCAACTTCAAGCATGTAAGGCGGCCATTTTAGCTAAGGGCAAATCCGAAAGGAAGGTTAGAAGGCATCCTTGTTTACTATGGATAAATCTAATTTGAATACAAGTCATTGGGAAATGCAAACGTCTGAATGTTCCTTCATAACCTCAAGACTTCTTTCCTATATTGAGAAATATACCAAACTAATTAGTAAATCAAATAAACCTTTTTAATTGGTCTGTTAACTGTTGGCAACTTTTGCCCTATTCAAAGATTGCCGTTCAAGGGCAGTTTGGAGGGGCGGGGCTTGCGCGGTGATGACGTGCAAGGGGACGTGGGAGGGGCTCGCGCGGCGGTGACACAGATGGGGGTTATGGGCGGGCTCGCGCGGCGGCGACGCGCAATTGAAAGTGAGCGGATCTCGCGCGGCCGTGACGCGGTTGAGTGGGCGGAGCTTGGGTTGGTCGCGCGGTGTTTGGCGGGAAGGAAAGAAGCCGGTGACAGACTGCAGGAGACACGTGCGGAAGAAATGAGCAGAGAGAACCCGTGGGGGAGCCCGAGCAATGCCCCGGCCTGCATGGAGACGCAGCTCGAGGCGGCGCGCTACCGGGAAGGTGAGAGCCTGAGAGGGAGGAAGCTGGATCACAGGCTGGGAACAGAAAGGGTCACTTCTCCTGGGGTATGAGGGAGGTCCCACTGAGGGCCTTGTATGTATGTTTTTATATAGCGCCATTAATGTACACAGCGCTGCACACGTTACAATCATATACTGTACATAACAAATAATACAAATAACAGGGCGTGGGAATAAGTGCTTCAGAGATAAAAGTAACATTGTGGAAGGAGAGTCCCTGCTCCGAAGAGCTTGCAATCTAATTGTAATCGCACTGCACAGTACCTGCTGCCCAGGGATGAACTATTTGACTTTACAAACCCGAGAAACGAGCTGATCGGGTATTTTACATGTAATGTTCCTTTCTTCCGTGCTGATCGGGTATTTTACATGTAATGTTCCTTTCTTCCGTGCTGATCAGGTATTTTACATGTAATGTTCCTTTCTTCCGAGCTGATCAGGTATTTTACATGTAATGTTCCTTTCTTCCGTGCTGATCGGGTATTTTACATGTAATGTTCCTTTCTTCCGAGCTGATCAGGTATTTTACATGTAATGTTCCTTTCTTCCGTGCTGATCGGGTATTTTACATGTAATGTTCCTTTCTTCCGAGCTGATCAGGTATTTTACATGTAATGTTCCTTTCTTCCGTGCTGATCGGGTATTTTACATGTAATGTTCCTTTCTTCCGAGCTGATCAGGTATTTTACATGTAATGTTCCTTTCTTCCGTGCTGATCAGGTATTTTACATGTAATGTTCCTTTCTTCAGCTGATGGATTTGTAGAGCGCAGACCGGGCTGTTCCTTTGTCACTATGTAGGGAAATAATTTTTTGAATGCTTAATTTAATATATGCACTGATTAATTTGCCCACATTTTCTGTTGAGTCTTAGTTCCTATCTCAGTCACTAGTGCTATTGAAACAAAGTATTGTGATACATTGACATTAAGGACATTTTGTAAATAATTTTAAATGCATTAATTTAAGCCATTTGTTGCCAGAGAGTTGTGTGGCGCATTACAGGTGCCTCTGACACTGTTGTGGTTGATGACCTGTAGGGATGGGTTCAGAAGGCAGTAGTAGGTTGTGCTATGGGGTGAACGGGCCAAAAAATATGATGCTTGCACATATATTAATATCATCTTGTCTCGTGTTTATTTTCTAGATGGGGCCTTGCTTCTTGCTGCCTCCAGCCTAAGTGGCCGCACATGGGGAGGTTCCATTTGGGTGTTTAAGGAACCGCGCGGTGCCCCTAATGAAAGCCTCTGCACGGCTGGAGTCCAGACTGAAGCCGCCGTGTCAGATGTGGCCTGGGTATCAAAGAGAGGAATCCTTGTGGCCTCAGATTCAGGTACATTAAAGTGTATGGGGTAGGAAGTTATTAGTAGTTGCCTGCCCAGTGCTGCACATTCAGCACTACAGAAGAATAGTATTTGTTTAATATCTGGTCTATTATCTTGCCTTCTCAAGCTTCTTAAATACACAGTATGTTAGTATACAAAGTAATTGCCATGGTTTTAATTACGCTCCAGTGATAGGAGTGCAAATAAAACTGCTTGCGGGCTTATACCTGGCTCTACAGCTTTTGCTCTTCATTACAATGTTGTAAAAAGCAGATAGAAGCCTTCACTCCCAAGCAAGAACTTCCGGACCTAATGTATATGTTAACTTGTTACTTTAATTATTGGACTAGCTGCTTGTATTCCACCATTCTTTAGTACAGTTTAATGAGATTGTAGATGCACACACTTTATGCTAAAATCCAAGCCTTTTTCTCCTGATAGTTTGACAGCACCTACTTGCACAAATGTGGTATCAAATGAAAGCACCAGCTCAATAGACATGCTCAACATTAAATATCTCAAATATAAAATTTATGTTGACCAAAATGTCACTTCATTCGTTCACTAGCATTCGAAGCGTGAGACCCTACTACCGCTTTAATTAAAGTATTACAATTGATAACTTCTATGTGCGTAAGAAGACGAATTGCTTTATCATGTAAGCGGAGTTGTGTTCTAGTTGCCATAAAAGATCACATCTATAAACTTAAGTCCATAAGCGGAGTGTGAATTGTGAGGCACAAAAGTGGTTGTGTTTAAAAGTTGAACCCTTTCTGAACCAGTATTTTATAGGATAACTGCAGTGCAAGTTCCCCAGATCCACGTTACTAAATCACAGCCACTGTTTCCCAGGTGCGGTGGAGCTTTGGGAGATATTAGAGAACGAGTCTCTAATTGTCAATAAATTCAGCAAATACGAACATGATGATATGGTAATGACCTTGAGTGTGTTTACTGGTGGGACACAGGCTATAAGTGGAAGCAAAGATTTCAGGTTTGATTCAAGCTGACTTTTCTGTGTTTGTTTGTGCTGGTTGTTGTTTCTGAAGAGAAAAAAAAACTTTCTTTTTATATATTTTAGTGTAAAAGTTTGGGACCTTAAACAGAAAACACTTGTGAACTCGTATAAAGGTAAGATTAGACTATATTTAATCTATATCAGTAACTTGGCTTTTTTTTTTTTTTGGTCCCTAGTTTTTGCTTTGTACTAATCACTGTTTTATATTTTCAAAAGTATGATATTGTCTCTTAACTATGTATGCTTAATCTGTTATAAAACGTTTGTGTATTTTTAATTTCAAATTTGTAATATACCTCTTGGGCAATTATATTTAGATTACATTTGTAGTCTTCTACACAACGTCTGTAATGCTCTAACATTTGCGTATTTTGTATGCTTTGTTTACTAGCACATTCCAACCAAGTTACCTGTGTAGCCGCCTGCCCTAGAAAAGAAGCAATCTTTCTGTCTTGTAGCGAGGTATGGATTACTAGTAGTTCTGGTTCACTTTAACTGCAGCAGCAGTGCACGGTAACTAGTGAAAGTAACTTGTCATAGTTATAGGAGTGTCCTGAATAAGGTGTTCGGATGCTTATCTCAAACGGAGTGCTCACATTTCTGTGGTCTTTGCACAGGGGCTGGCCAACTCCAGTCCTTAAAGGCCACTAACAGGTCAGGTTTTCAGGATATCCCTGCTTCAGCACAGGTGGCTCGGGCTTCGACTGAACCACTGATTGAGCCACCTATGTTGAAGCAGTAATATCCTGAAAACCTGACCTGTTGGTGGTCCTTAAGGACTGGAGTTGGCCACCCTTGTCTTAGACAGAAATCAACTTATGTTTTCAAGGACGGCAGAGTTCTACTGTGGGACACCAGAAACCCCAAGCCTGCTTCTCGAATCGGTGAGTGGCTGTTTTACCTGATAGTTTAACTCCTTGAGTGCCAGTTGGCTACAGTTCTTTTTAGAAAAATCCTCAAATATGTCTGTATCGCAAGTGTTGCTTTTGTTCATTGTATTGTTTTATTACTTGAACACCACGATGTGGCCCCTTTAACTCTCCCATTAATCTTGAGTTTTGCCGGGAGAAAAGGATTACAGCAAAGGTTGCAAGTTGTTTAGAATGATGCTTCCTTTCCTGGAGCCACGGGAAATATGAACTTTTGTCCCGCCGCTCCTGGGAAGCACGTCAAGCTACAACTGTATATCTCCAATGTATCTTCGTAAACTAAAGTTTTTAGCAAATAAATTAATGGCTATTAAACCAGCACATGGGTCAAAAGTATTTATTGATCAAAAACCATGTTTTTCGGATTGAGCTTTAGAACGTTCAACCAAAACCTGTTTAGTTTCCAAGAGGTTAAAGCGATTACAAGATACAGGATACTTCAAGACACAAGTACTCGCATGCACGAACTTAAAGTTCTTGGCCCAGGTACTTCTAGTCGCTGCGTTTCATTTTTTCTTCTTGACATTTATACAGCACCATGTCAATTTTAATACTGCAACTATGTTGTTTGCATGTGACATTGTCCCAAATATTTATCTTGTGTTCTCTGATTCCCATTATGAATAACATTTGTTTTGGTGACATTTCTGTTAATTTTCTACTTGCATTCTGACCCAACTATAATGAAGAAGTCATGCTTAACCTACCTAAAGCCCACATAATTATATTGGAGCTTGTTTAAAGCTTAGCACTGTTTAGTAAATGTGGCTTTGTTTTTTTCCCCATATAGACATACGTGCCTCAACCTATCCTACCTCCCTTACATGGCATCCTGACAAGGAAGATACATTTGCTTGTGGTATGTTGGCTGTGATCCTACTTTCTTCCTTGGCTTAATGCTGAAAACCACGTAAATTATTTGAATGTAACATCAATATAAAACCGCTTTGTTAAACTAGCACATGGTTTTTCTCTTCCTAAATCCAGAAACATAAGGAGCTTTTTGTGTCTATATTTCAACTTTCCCCCTGGTCTTATCTTTGCTGCTATTTATACAGTTTTCTACAAAACAAAAAAAAGATATAGTTCTATATATCTCTGGAAATGTACGCAGCGTTCAGTACAAGTTTCTTTTTGTATTTAGTACAAATCCATGTGTTACTGGCCCGTTGAGGGGAGGGGGGGGGGGGGTTAAGCTTTGTAGGATCTGCCGGTCACTAACATGTTGGTTTTAGAAGTAAACTCAGATTTCTAGAATGCCATTTTTTTCCCTGATCACCCTGGCAGTGGGCACCATTGGGTTAATCCCTTCTCACTCTAGGTAGGACAGGAAATAGACTTTTGCAGGTAGGCCATATAAGGCCCCTCCCTCTACCTGCACCTTAGTCTTTTTCCTGTCCTCATAGCTAGGAGTAGGATTTTTTATTTAGGATTTTTTATTTTGTAAGGGACTCGCCTACTGCACCTAGTGCAGATATCCAGGGTCTCAGCCTCTCTGCCCTGAAGCTCCGATCGACGCGCCCTGCTGGTGGCAAGACAGAGACCCCTTAGAGTCAGGGGAGCCCTTGGAACCCATTACATCCGTGGGGTGGGGAGCAGCCGCGGGCGTGGAAGCTTGCATGCAAGGAAGCCCCAGTACCAAATGAAAAGTAAGCTGCAGCTGAGAGCCGTGGAGGCCCAGACTCACCTCATTAGCGTCTGGTACGCTGCAGTAAAAGTACCCCAGGAGCCCGCTACACGCGGAGGGAGGAGCAGCCATAGCTGCGAACCGGAGAAAAGGTTCAAATGGACCGCGCTAGCGTCTGGAACGCTGCGGTAGAGGGAACAGTGCACGCGACTGCACAGGAGCGCGCGCGTCACGTTCCGTCCGGCAGATGCGTGCACAGACACGCGAGCCGTGCACGAGCACTTGATGTGTCATAGAATCGACGAACACGCTGTGTGTATGTGTGTGAGAGAGCTGCAGCATGGAACGCTCAGCAGGGAGAAGCCAAGTGCTGGAAATGGATTCGAAAATGGAAACACCCAAAACTTCAGTTCCCAAGACTAGGTGAGTCCTTAGTTTTTAGTTCTACATGGGAAAGAGAGATGGTCTATATACATCAGGGTGTATGTTTAGTATTTATTTTGTTTTTATAATATAGTTCGGTGGTTATCCTCCCAGAAGCAGGATCTTCAAAAGGGACGGGGGAATCCCTGCAACATAAAAGAAAGGTTGCTAAGAAAACTAAATGGTGTTCAGCTTGTGAGAAACCAGCCCTAATAGGGAAGAAATTATGCGAAGATTGTCTTAAGGCAGCTGCAGGGGATACCAATGAACAAATGAGCACTTTCCTTGTATTGATGAAGGAGGCTGTTAAACAGAGTGTGGATGAAGGAGTCCAGCAAGCTGTTAACCCTGCACAGAAAAGATCTAGATCCCAAACCAGTCTGGATAAGGGGAAAGGTTTTTCATCAGATGAGTCTGACATTGATTGTTTTCAAATATCAGAGGGTGAAATGGATTCATCAGATCAAGATATTCAGGAAGAGGAATCTGAATTTGATGTAGAAATGGTGGATCCTCAGGTGGAGCTGGCTCAACCAGACGCCAGAGTATTTACGCCTAAAAGGTTTGGGAAGATGTATCCATTCCCACAAGAGGAGGTAAAATTTTGGGAGGTCAGCCCAATTGTGGATACTGCTATTTCCAGAATAGTAAAAAAGACCACAATCCCAATAGAGGAAGCTGCGTCATTGAAGGACGCTATGGATAGGAAGATGGATTATGTATTGAAAAAAGCATACGTTACCGCAGGAACATCCTACAAACCTGCCATAGCAACTACGTCAGCAGCAAGGGCTATGTGAGTATGGATTGCCAACATTGAAGAGGCAATAGACAAAGGCGTAAAAAGAAGTGCTATTCTTAAAGCACTGTCAGAAGTAAAATGGGCAACAGATTACATAGCGGAAGCCTCATTGGATGCAGTAAAATTAGCAGCCAAATCTATGGCGCTGGCGGTATCAGCAAGAAGGGCTTTATGGCTCAGACAGTGGATGGCTGACACAGGATTAAAGAACAGCTTGTGTGGATTACCATTTGAAGGTGAGTTCCTCTTCGGTAACAAACTGGATGCGGTAATAACAAAAGCATCAGGCGGTAAGAGCACTTTTTTACCTCAGGAAAACAGAGCCAGAAGATTCGGTTTCCAACAGGCTAATAAACCAGTATAAAGAAGCAAAGACATATAGACCTGGTAGGTCATTCCCAAGACAAACAACATGGAGGGGTGGCCAGAACCGGCTTTTTCGTGGCGCCAGAGGAAGAGCATCATTCACAAAGAATAAGTCCACATGAAGGTCAGAGGGCCCAGCAGTTGTCAGTAGGAGAGCGACTGAAGCAGTTTTCTGCAACATGGACCCAAACAATACAGGACAATTGGGTATTACAGACCATTCGTCAGGGGTACAGTATAGAATTCAGGGAGATGCCAAGAAGAAATATGGGCGTAATAACATGTATACAGTCCAAGGAAAAAAGAAGGCAGATGAATTCGGCTTTAAAGAAATTATTACAAGCAGAAGTAATAAAGAAGGTACCTCAGGGAAGACAGAGGAAGCGGAATTTATTCCATGATTTTTCTAGTAAAAAAACCTTCAGGGGATTACAGAGCAATCCTAGACCTAAGAAAGGTAAATTTATTCTTGAGGATAAGAAAATTCAAGATGGTGTCATTGAACCTGATTATTCAAGAGGTACAACCAGGAGACTGGATGGTGGCGATGGACTTAAAAGACGCTTATCTACATGTGCCCATAGCAAAGGGACATCAAAGATTCCTAAGGTTTGCAGTAACTCAAGATCATTATCAGTACACAGCACTGCCATTTGGTCTGGCTACTTCCCCAAGGACGTTTACAAAGGTTCTAGCCCCTCTAGTGGCAGAAATGAGAGAGGGGTAGAAATATACCCATACCTGGACGACATCCTGGTAAAATCAAAGAGTCTGGAGAAACTCCAACAAGACCAGAAGATGGTAATAACCTTCCTGGAACACCACGGTTGGTTAATAAACAGAGACAAGAGCCATCTCGTACCCACTCAGCTGTTAAGATTTCTGGGGGTAGAATTCGATACAGCAAAAGGAGAAGTGAGACTGCCAGACGCAAAGAGGCAAGACATAGCCATGCAAACAAAGAAGCTCAGGAAAGCTACCAGGACTTCAGCAGCAGAATGCATGAAGCTCCTAGGGAAATTCGCTTCAACATTAAGCGTCACACAATGGGCAGCACTACATATGAGACCACTGCAAAACAATTTTCTGCAACAATGGAACGGGAATCACAAGGACACAAGACAAAGATACCCGAAACCTGGAAAAAGGACAAACACTACAACCAGTGCACTGGGTAAGAATTACAACAGATGCGAGCAACAAAGGTTGGGGTGCCCAGATGGGAGAAACATTGGTGCAAGGAACCTGGACAAACCAGGAAAAGCATCTTCCATCAAATCTGCTAAAAGCAGTACAAAGGGCCTTAGAAGCTTTCCAAGACCATATAAGAGGTGGCTGTATAAAAATAGAATCAGACAACAGGTCAGTTGTCAAGTGTATAGCCAAACAAGGAGGAACCAGGAGCAGAAAGCTGATGAACCTCACAGCAGAAATCCTCTTTTGGGCAGAGCGCCACTTGTCGGAAATTACAGCCATACATATCCCAGGACTAGAAAATGTCACAGCAGACTTTCTAAGTCGGAACATCATACACCCAGGAGAAGGGGCATTAGATCCACAGGTGTTTCAAGAACTGGTAGAGCGATGGGGTCAGCCAGACATAGATCCCATGGCGACACACCAAAACCGCAAGGTATGAAACTACTGTGCCAGACAGTTTCATCCAAGCGCACAAGGTACAGATGCTCTCAGTTTCAAATGGCACTTCAGGTTGGCATTACATATAAAAGACACTAGATGGCGCTCAAACACTATATGTGCAAATAACAGTGAAAACATAAAATGAAGATAAAATATATATATATATAAACTTCACCGTGCAATAAATAAAAGTAAAAACACTCAAACCCTTGTAGGACTGTTTCAGGGTCCACACTCAGAGTACAATGGAACGAAATCAGGGGAGCGTCAGTACCTGGAAAAAATAAGTAGTTTGTATATATTTTTTCCAGGTACTGACGCTCCCCTGATTTCGTTCCATTGTACTTCAGGTTGGCATACCTGTTCCCTCCAATTCCCCTAATTCCGAAAACAATCAGGAAAATCAGGGAAGACCAAGCAGAGGTGATATTCGTAGCACCCTACTGGCCAAGACGGTTTTTGTTCACACACTTGGTAAATATGGCAGTAGATACACCATGGCACATACCAGATCGCAAAGGGTTGATGCGACAGGGGCCAATATGTCATCCGAATGCCAAACAATGGGCTTTGACGGCATGGCGATTGAGCGGGAAACATTGAGACTGAAAGGTTGTTCAGACAAAACAATCCAAACCCTTTTACAAGCAAGGAAAAGTTCCACATCGAAAGTATACCATAGAATCTGGCTTTGCTTTCGCGATTGGTGTGAAAAAGAAAAACAAAATTTCCTTTCACCTAGAATTGTATCAATAGTGGAGTTCCTGCAAAAAGGATTTGAGAAAGGTCTCAGTCTCAGCTCATTGAAAGTACAGGTGTCTGCACTATCAGCCTTGTTGGAAAGAAATCTGGCAATGGAAAGATTGATCATCAGGTTCTTTCAGGCAGTTAAAAGGTTAAGGCCTCAAATCAAGCACAGGGTACCTACATGGGACTTGTCCCTAGTATTGGATGTACTAACAGCAGCTCCGTTTGAACCTATACAGGAGATAGGCTTAAAATGGTTATCATGGAAAATGGCGTTTTTGATAGCAATCACCTCAGTAAGGAGAGTGGGAGAACTACAGGCTCTATCAGCCAAGGAACCATTCCTAGTCATACATCAAGACAAGGCAGTTCTCAGACCGGTACATCAATCCCTGCCAAAGGTTGTATCACAGTTCCATATGAATCAAGAAATTGTGATTCCGTCATTCTGTCCAGAACCAAAGAATAAGAAAGAAGAAAGACTACACAAATTAGACGTGGTAAGATGTCTAAAATTGTACCTGGAAAGGATGCGAGATATCAGAAAGTCAGACAGACTATTTATCATTCCAGAGGGACCGAAGAAAGGTCAAGCAGCATCAAAGACAACAATTTCCCAGTGGATAGTGTCTTGTATTAAAAAGGCTTATGAAAGCAAAGGACAAGATAAACCTTTGAACATTAAAGCTCATTCTACAAGGGCCATGTCTACTTCATGGGCATTTAAAGCCCAGGCTACACCAGGACAGATATGCATAGCGGCAGTCTGGTCCTCATTCAATACATTCTTGAAATACTACAGACTAGACGTACAATCATCAGCTGACGCAAGCTTTGGGCGTAGAGTGTTAGAAACTGTAGTAAAATAAAGTGTAAAGTGTATTAATAAAGGTCAAACTGATAAGGCATTAAACTGGTGTTGTCTATTCTGATGTATCCCTCCCTAAAAATTTTCACTGCTTGGGTATGTCCCAATGGTGCCCACTGCCAGGGTGATCAGGAAAGGAGAAAATTTAAAACAACTTACCGTAATTTTCTTTTCCTGGAACCATGGCAGTGGGCACATAGGCATTAGACATACACAGGGAGGGTAACTATGTGCCCACTGCCATGGTTCCAGGAAAAGAAAATTACGGTAAGTTATTTTAAATTTTCTTCTTTCTTAAACCCAATTAAAATGTGTTCATATCTCTGCTGAAGAGAATGGTTATGCAGTTTGCTGCGGTAAATAGGTTAATTAAGGTTACCTGTTAACTCTAGAGGAATTGCTTAGTGGTAGGAAACTCATTTTGCAAGAACCTTTAACACCAATTTGCTCCTTGCTATTATATTAACAGGTGACGACAATGGGAATGTTTCCATAGTAAACCTTAAGAGCCCAGACACTGCTCTGACATCGTCTGTGCACTCCCAGAGCGTCACGGGACTAGCGTACTCCAATCACAGGTACCAAGTATTGTGATGTAATTGTGTAACACGGTGTACTCCGTATTCATATGTATGTGTTCCACATAGTTGTTCAGTTGAATTTCTTCGGGGCCTCTGAATGGGAAGTTTTCTTTACCCATATCCCACACTGTCCTTAGAGGGCCAATAAAGTTACGAGGGGGGGGGGTGACATTTGCTTTACAAGCACTTTGAACACAATGACATCCCACAGAATGGAGTAGCAAGTGGAAATTAAACCCCTTAAACTTAAAAAAAATACTTTGATGCCAGATTTGGGAAGAAAAGGTGTGTGGTGAGCATGCGCATTTTAAGTGAAACTTCTTTGTGTTTTGTCAGTGAAATTGTAATTATACTCAGTCTTTCTTTCAATCAAAAACATCAAAATGAAAATACAATTTCAGTGACAAAACACAAAAGTTTCACTTAGAACGCGCGTGCTCGGCACACCCTGTTTCGTTTTTTTTTATAATCATTACAGTTACTATATCTATATAGATTGCATCTGTTATGTTTACATACCTTGCATCTTTTGCACTTCTCAGTTTTTTTTGTTTTGTTTTTTTTTTTTGTTTTTTTTTAAAATTATAAATGGTAATTTTTTTGGGGGGGGGGGATTCTATTTGCACTTCTATATTTTGTTCTCGCTGGTAATTCATGAAAGTGTGTCTCCGTTTCTGCGCGAGCGGCGCGGCTGCTTCCTGTACACAAAGTTCAGCGGCGACGTCACTTCCGTTACAAACTTCCATCGCCATGGAGATTTGCCCCAGCAAAATTTTTGTAGGTGCCACTAAAGAAATTTCACTTAAAGTTATCAGTTACCCGGGTTAGACCCTTAAACATCTCCCTGGGATGAGCTCACTTGGTGGGAATGCCCGGGTTAGACCCTTAAACATCTCCCTGGGATGAGCTCACTTTGGTGGGATTGCCCGGGTTAGACCCTTAAACATCTCCCTGGGATGAGCTCACTTTGGTGGGAATGCCCGGGTTAGACCCTTAAACATCTCCCTGGGATGAGCTCACTTTGGTGGGAATGCCCGGGTTAGACCCTTAAACATCTCCCTGGGATGAGCTCTCTTGGTGGGATTGCCCGGGTTAGACCCTTAAACATCTCCCTGGGATGAGCTCACTTTGGTGGGAATGCCCGGGTTAGACCCTTAAACATCTCCCTGGGATGAGCTCACTTTGGTGGGATTGCCCGGGTTAGACCCTTAAACATCTCCCTGGGATGAGCTCACTTTGGTGGGAATGCCCGGGTTAGACCCTTAAACATCTCCCTGGGATGAGCTCACTTTGGTGGGAATGCCCGGGTTAGACCCTTAAACATCTCCCTGGGATGAGCTCACTTTGGTGGGAATGCCCGGGTTAGACCCTTAAACATCTCCCTGGGATGAGCTCACTTTGGTGGGATTGCCCGGGTTAGACCCTTAAACATCTCCCTGGGATGAGCTCACTTTGGTGGGAATGCCCCTGTGATATAGGAAATAAATGTAGTCCATAGTGCAGGGGTGGCCAACTCCAGTCCTCAAGGGTCACCAACAGGTCAGGATATCTCTGCTTCAGCACAGGATGGCTCAGTCAAAGACTCAGCCAGTGATTGAGCCACCTGTGATGAAGCATGGATATCCTTAAAACCTGACCTGTTGGTGGCCCTGGAGGACTGGGGTTGGCCACTCGGGCCCTAGTACTTTGCAGTTCCTACCAAGAATTGTCAGGTTCTCATTTAAAGGGGCAATCCTCCCCAAGCTTTTTTTTTTTAAGTGAAATTTCTTTAGTAGCACCTACAAACATTTTGCTGGGGCAAATCTTGTTCATGGTGACGGAAGTCGGTAACGGAAGTCGGTAACGGAAGTGATGTTGCTGCTGAACTATGTACTGGAAGCGGCCAGTACCGCTCGCGCATGCGCAGAAGCGGCCGGCTGCACATGCAGAAGCGCGCTCATGCATAGGGACGCACACACTATTTAAGGACTTGCCAGTGAGTACAAAAATAGATGTGCAAATAGAAATATTTTTATGTATATGTGCACACACACACACACACACACACACACACACACACACACACACACACACACACACACTTTATAATAAAGTGCAAAAGATGCAAGGTATATAAACACATGAAATCTATATAGATTATAATATAGTAACTGTCATGATTATAATTTTTTTTTTTTTTTTTTAACGGGGTGTGTGCGCCGAGCGCGCGGATTCTAAGTGAAACTTATTTGTGTTTTCACTGAACTTATATTTTCATTTTGATATTTTTGATTGAAAGACTTTTGAGTCTAATTACAATTTCACTGACAAAACACAAGTTTCACTTAAAATGCGCGTGCTCACCACACAAACCCTTTATTTATTTTTGTTTACCTGCAGCTGATCCATGTGCCCTAAAAGCCTTCCTTATCCCTACCTTTCCTTTTCCTAACTAACTCTACCATCACCTCTCAACTCCTTTCATTACGAGAGGCAGCAGGTTATTACAAAACCAATTTAATGCATGTCCCTCTTGTTGCAAAAGGGTTAATCCCTGCCATGCATTTCCAACACTTAGAGATACATTTTTAAATACCGTTATTGTGTTTTTTGCTTTTTGTTTTTTTGTCACCCAATCCTACTTTCCAGTAAAATTGACTTTTTTAAAAACATTTGTACTAAAAAACATGGCTTGCCCAGTCAGCAATAGAAAACCGCGGCAGCTTTGTATTGACAGAGAAAGTCAAGGTCAACGGCAAGTATTTTTTTCCCGGTGGACAATGCCCTTCATCTCAGGAACCAGGGTCCTCAGACATCGGGGAACCATGGCTCAGATAAGAAAAGAAAAAAAACTTTAAAAGTGTGGATCGCTGTTTTTAAAGAGGCAATCCAAGCAGGTTTATTTATTTTTTAATGCAGGATTGAAACGGTGATTCTGGATCTTCATAAGTCAAATGAAGAGCCATCACCTCAAAAGATAGGAGACATCTCCTATCTCTTGACGTGATGGCTCTTCATTTGACTTCTGAAGATCCGGAATCATCCATACTGAAAAGATCTACACCCTACAAAGGAACTATTGTGTCTCTCTATAGTCCAAGCGCCAGAAAGGTCTGTTTTGTTGTAGTACTCCAACTAGTTGCAGGATTGCCAGCAGGCCTTTTTAGGCAGAAATTTGGACATTGTTTCACAGGACTTTATTCTATTTGATATTAACACTATTGTCTTTGTCATTAACACTTGATCACATGCGACATTGGCGCTTTTTGTTACACTAATCTATCACTTATTTTAGGATTGAAACGGGTCTCCAGAGTAGAACCCCGTTAATTCCAGCTGCAGTGACCCCCCTCCCCCCCCCTGCTTTCAGATATACTTTCCTCAGTATGGGGTGCCGATAGCCACTTCGGGGTTCACTATATGGCTGCTTTTCAAAGCTCCTGGGCCCTGCTGATCAATAGGTAGCCGTGACGTCCAGTGTGGCTTCCTATTGACCTATTGGTGGGGGATTTTAAACTGCAGGAGATACCAACACCCCCTTCTGAGGTAAGTATTTCTGGACACTGGGGGGAGTCCCTGGAGCTGAAATTAATGGGGTTCATCTCCAGAGACCCCCTGTTTCAAACCTGTATTTAAAAAAACCCACTTGGATTGCTCCTTTAACATGACTGTATCAAATGCCTTTCTTCTTGCTCTGTAATGGTGGTTGTTGACCCCCCCCCCCCCCCCCGCTCCCTCTCTCCTTTCTTTCAGTTCTCCTTTCCTGGCATCTATCAGCGAAGATTGCTCAGTGGCTATCCTCGACTCCGACCTCACAGAGATGTAAGATCAAGCACAGAGTACCTGTTTCCAATTAGCCTTGTCGACACCTCAACCATTTGACATTTTAATCAAGATGTATTCGTATCTTAAGTAGAGAGCCCTTAGGCTGCGCTTATAGTACTTGTTGCAGGTGCCCAAAGTGGGCGCGACGGTGCTGCGCAGCGACATGGCGACCGAAATCTCTGACGTCAAATGATTGTCTTTGGCCAGCGACAGACGCGTGACATGAGCGGTTCAGCCAATGAGGGCGAACCGCTCAGTCATGCCCTCCTGCACCACAACTTTCACTTATAGCGACGTGTGAAGTCAGCGGTCGCGAGCACGTCGCGTTACTATAAGCACAGCCTTGCGCTTGACCAAGTGCGATTTCAGCACAAATGAATTTGGAGTTGAAATCTCCCTGATTTAGTCAGTCTGCATACTCAATCATGACCTTACTGTTCGTCTGTGAAGGATTCGTACAGTTACTTCTGCAATATCTAAAACTTTATTTTTTGTTTTCCTACAGCTTCAGAGACCGGTCCCACCGAGATTTTGTTACGGGCGTGGCATGGTCGCCTCTCGATCACTCGAACTTCACCACCATTGGGTGGGACCACCAAGTTCTGCATCACAGCCTCTCGACAGAGACCAAGGCAGCATCTGTAGGAAAGGACACGCAGGGTTTAACACCCTAGGCCGGCAGTGGGCAGCGAACCATTAAAGTCATAAAGCCAGCTAATGCTTGGCATTGACTCCAGGGCCTATTGGAAAGAGTTTTGTGGTAATCCTCCGTGAGTGTAGGACAACTAGATTTAGACTGCAGCATCTGCATGTAAACCCCTTTGCTGTCAATGCAGGCCCTACGGGGAGCAAAGGATTCATGTGGCCACTTAGATATCTCTTGCATAAAGAGCAATAGTTTTGTGTTTTTTTTTAAAGAACTTTTTTGCTGCCAGAGAAGCCTGCAGCATTGGTAGCAAAAAGGTAAAGGAATTTTGTATCCCCTTTCTCAGTATAGCTCATGGGGAAAAAAATACATGTCTGTGTTAACTACTAGTTTACATTGCTGGTCTTCAGGGATCTGTAATGTGGAGACCGGTTTTGATCTTGGCACTCTTTGTGGAAAGGAACTCCCGAGGAGCACTTACTTAAGCAGATCGCGACTAATGTTAGAGCATTATTGATTAGGTTATGGTTGACTCCTGTAGTGCTGATTTAAATCTCATTTCGGTTCTTGTGTTGTATGTATGAAATGGTTGCCACGCTGCCTGCATGTGGTAAAGCTGCCGTTCTTCCTGAAAATAACCTTGATTCTAAAAGTGGGTGATGCCCTTTAAAGCAGATTACCAAACATTTCTATTTTCATAGCAGTTTCTGATTTTGTGTATTTTTTTGTTATTTAATCTGGGTCCAACGCAGTGACATCTTCTGTTTATTTTTGCTTAACTCCCACCAAGCAAGCTACAGAGTGTCTTATCATTAAAAATAGTTTTTCAGGAATTACAATACATATTAAAGGGCTTTACCAGCATTTACTCTGTGTGGCCGAATATTGAGGACCGTCTGGTGGGGGGTTGGGGTGTAATTAACTGAAGCCCAGCAACAGCACTCGGTAGCAGGAAATACTGATACAAAAAAGGTGCTTGAAGAGTGGCCAGCTGTGCTGATGCAGGGATATCCTAAAACCCTGACCTATTGGTAGCTTTGGAGGGCTGGAGTTGTCCACCCCTGCCCTAGTCCCTATAAAATGTGAATTTGAAGATGTTTTTTCCAGAAAACCCAAGTTTTTACAAAGATGGGCAGATAAAAGGACACCATGTTACTGATGGCATTCAAGTAATACAAAAACAATACAATTAATACCAAAAGTACGTATACACAGGTTACTTTGACACAAGCAGTGACTCCCAGAATGTTGCCCTATTACAGGATGTCTTCTACTGTACTGTTGGAGACTTTTTTTTGTCTATGTCCAGTTATGCACTGCCACGCTTCTGAGGATACGTGGGACTTTGTTTTCATACTGAGACGTTTGCTACTATGCTACTTCAAGTTGCTGGGTGTGGGAAAAAGGTCTTGCATCTCTTGGACACCCAGCAATTTTTAAGAAGACTCATCCAGACTATTTTTTATTGAGCACTCCTAGAGGCACTGTTTGTGTCCAAGTTACTTGTGTATATTTTTCTGATTTATATTGTGTCTTTTTTTTTTTTTTCTACCTATTTGTACATACTTTTTTGAGTGCTGGAGAATATATAATTGCATTAAATATAAAATAATTTGAACAATATTTAAAGGGTTAAATTCAATTGATAACAGTATTGTTTTTTTTTTTTTCTTCACTGATTTGGCCACAGTTTGCAGGCAGCAGCTTTTGATAAAAAAAAATCCTAATTTTCCTTGGTAATACTGTATATTTCCTGTTCAAGTATGATGCTAGATGTGTTACTAAATTGTCTTCTGATAACAGTGCAAAGGAGGCTTAATAAAATTAAGTTAAATAAAGCACCCAGCCCAGATGGTATGCACCCCAAGAGGGGCAGTCATGGGCAGACTGTTATAGTTCACATTCCCAGACTCTTTCTACAGGCTCAGTATCACAACACTGGTGTACAGCAGGCCTAATGTCTCTATTTAAAAAGAAAGCTAAATTGTAACCACGATAACACAATTATTAGTCGGTGTGTATTTAAGAGGGATAGGCTGTGCCTAACCTACATTTATTAGTAAGTAGGGATCTACACTAGGCCAATGCTGTTTATCGACTTCATTTTAGCAGAGGCTTTTGATACAATGCCACACGAGGTTAGTGTACAAAATAAAGGCAATAGCCCTGGATGAAAATCCTGATGAAGGTTTTTAGGAAGGCTTGTTGACAGCTGGCTTAGCAATAGTATTTAGTGTCGGGCAGTAGCTGCAAAGGCTAATAGGATATTATGAATAACATGGGTAATGGAAGACAACATTACATAAATACTTGGTAAGACCACACCTTGAATAGGAAGTACCACTCCATAAAAAGACATGGCTCTGAAAAATTGCAGAGGAAAGCCACTGAATTAAATGATGGCGGTGGAAGGTCTGACCTATGGGAAAAGGCTATCCAAATTGGCTTGGTTTTACATTAAAGGGATATGGTCCCTATTTACAAATATCATGGTCAATAGACAGGACTTTAAAAATAAGTTTTTCTCCCAATCACTACAAATGGCACAAGGGTATCCCTTGAGACTGCAGGAATGCACCAACAGCACAGAAAATGGGAGTCAAAATGTGTGATTTCGTACCAATGAAGACTGATGGCCCATACAGTAGGTATCTTTAAGAAAAAGTTAGCCAGCTGTTTGGGAAGGTATACAGGGATATGCCACACAAGTAGCACACATCTAGGGTTAAGGCAAATTATGCTTACTCATTTTATGAAAACATTCAGCAGAACAAGGCAGTCAATGTTTTGGGACGAGCCCCATCAGAACACACAAAAAAAAGTGATGTTGGACCCTTGTATCTACAATCAACTTCTCCCCTAGTAATGCAATGCCACACCACTAGTCCAGCTTTGGAGCCCAGACAGCGAGTTGAAAAGAAGTGATGTCCATGGTGAGCCCACCTCTTCCAGAGGACGTGTTCTGGCAACATAGGGAATACTTGATCAATAGTCCCAATGATACAGGCAGCAAAATGGACATTTACTTGATACAGTGGTGCCACATGGAATGAATAGTCTAGATTAAATTAGGTCCTGTAACTAGCAGGGATGGCTATAGGGAAGAGGGAACTAGGAGCTCAGCATGTGCATTAAGACTACATTCTGTAGCTGTTATATGCTTTTTTTTTTTGTGTGTGTGACTTTTATGCCAATTCATGGGCAGCTGGTTGCTCCACTTGCATGGATTCCAGAACCAGCGTGTGTCCTTTTATACTGGTCCTAAATCTATTCAGTGTGCAGTGATTACCTTCCTTGGATATGTTGCACTTGGTTTCTATGTGTGCAGTTAGGGTGCCAATGACCAGGTACAGGCATACCCCGCATTAACGTACGCAATGGGACCGGAGCATGTATGTAAAGCGAAAATGTACTTCAAGTGAAGCACTACCTTTTCCCACTTATCGATGCATGTACCGTACTGCAATAGTTATATACGTGCATAACTAATATAAATAACCCATGTGTAACAGGTTCTATAGTCTCCCCGCTTGCGCACAGCTTCAGTAAAGGTAGGGAGCTGGTATTGCTGTTCAGGACGTGCTGACAGGCGCATGCGCGAACTGCCGTTTGCCTATTGAGCGAGATGTACTTACTCGCGAGTGTACTTAAAGTGAGTGTCCTTAAACCGGGGTATGCCTGTAATATTTTTCTTTGAATCTTCAGGTTCTCTGCATTTTGTACTGCTTTATGGTTTAATGGCTCTCTGAATCTCAAAGCTAATGGTTTATTTTACCATGGTCTCGGCCTGCTTATCACAGCTTTTGCCCTTGATTTGTGGTCATCATTAACAAAGATAAGAGCAAGTCTATATTAGTGGCTGTCATGCAAATCTATTGGTTTGTCTTATGTTGTTATCACGCTATTTTAGGTTAAGATGTCATCTTAAATATTTGAAAAGAAGTTATTGCCTCACCCATACAATGTGTCTGACTGACTCCAGCTCCAGTGTAATCATATGTGATTTACCCAACGTACACTACCGACACACTTTATTAAAGTGTGGCCGGTACCGCAAGCCGGGAGATTTCCCGGCTTGCTTGTGGCTGCCCCTCGGCGTGCCGCGCGTCATAGACGCGCGGTCACGCGTCTTCGGGAGCCTGCGCCCCCTGCACGCGCGTCCAGGGCTCCCCGAGGGAGCCCTGGTGTCCCGCGATTTGCGGGACGGCGGCAGGGGGTTCCGGGGGACCCGGCGGACCCGGTAGCGGTAGGGAGAGCGCCCCGATCGGAGGGCGCTCTTCCGCTGCTTCGGCGCGCGCCCGTCACACTCGGGCGCGCGCCAGGCTACTGCTGCGGCCAAGAACGGGCAAATGCTCGAATAAACTTGGCCGCAGCAGTATGTTGGTTATCTGAACAAATTGTGCTTATTGTACATTCTTTTTTTACCTTCCCCTGGATCAATATAGATCTAAAAATAGGCTATTACATTTAACGTAGAAGTTCAACATAAACGTTAAATGTTCCAACATAGAAGTCCAACCTCCTGTAGTTTGTGACTATAGGTCATGTATGGAGAGCTGGAAGTTCTATGAAATTACATTATCTAACATTGGGAATGTCCTGTAAATTGGTCTAGGATATTTGGTCACTGTGACCAAGTGACTGCCGACGTTTAGCTGCAAGTGACCTTGCCGCAGGGACACTCGGGCACCGGCCGCTTTGCGTGTATAGTTTGGCTCGCACTGTAATAGCAAACCCAATATTTTCTAATTTCATTGTGCCAGAGGCAAGTGCCTAACCTTAGTATTGGGGTAAGGAGTACCCTCTGCCCTAAAAACCTGAACCCTTAATGTTAACCCCCTTACCCTAAAACGTACCTTATTGTTGAAACAGCTGGCAGCTGCTCCTCCTAAGGGTCCCTCTGTTCCATTGTGCTGTAAGCATCAGCACCCAAGTGGCCCCTTTTTGTTTTAATCAAACTTGATTTTTTTTTTTTTTTTTTTTTTTTGAAGCTGCTCAAAATGTTTGGTGTAGCCATACTGTAAGTGAATAAGACAAAGTCAATTTGTAGCTTGTTTCTAATTACTGGAACATAGCTTGGACAAAAAAAACTCATTTATCATCACTACACAGCGCTTCCTGCACATTTCCTCTCTACACACGGGGGCAGTAGCTCTCAGTTTACCAACGTTATACTAGATGCCCTCTGCCCCAGAGATACAACACAGGAGGGGAAAAAGAGGGAAGGGGGAGGTGTGTGTCGGTATCAAAAAGCTGTCTGCAACAGAACCACTTGCCCACCGATGTGGGACACCAAATTCAATAGTTTCTTTACTATAAGTATTGAAATCTTTTTGCTGCTAGAGGGGCCAGCAATGCATCGCAAAGCAAAAAAGGGTTTCCTAGAGATGTCCCGGTCCTTGTGGGAAATAAAAATGCCTGACAACAGTGTCGTGGCTGACAAGCCATTGAATTAAGGAACATTTTGCTATACAGGTAGCCCTCGCTATCCAACGTTTCACTTTACAACGAAGGGCATATCCAACGCTTTACAATGCAACGCTGTGGGTCGTTTTTCGACGCCGGAATCCAACGCTCCCCGCCACTGATTAACACGGGACTCACTTTACAACAGTTTCACTATCCAACGCAACCTCCAGAACGGATTCCGTTGGATAATCGAGGACTGCCTGAAATTAAAAGCAGTGCAGTTATTGATAAACAATCAGGCTAGGACCATGCTTCTAGATATTGGACTTAAATATTTGCTGAGCCAGTGGCCTTCCGGTGTAAAAACCTGGGCTGTTTCACTCAAAGTGCCTCTTCTTTTGATTACATGGGACACTGTTGCTTTTATCTTCTGGCTCTCAGCCAAGAAACCCCACTGCATTAATGAAAATATGAGAATTTCCTTTTTCATGCCGGAAAGTATTCGACACTACTGTAAAATACTGGCACTTTGTCACATCAATGAAATGGTTTAATGGTTCGTACTGACAAACCGACAATTTGAATAATTACATTTAATTATTACCTTATAAAATGTAAAGAACACATTGACATTCTATTATTTGAGATATCTGTAGATCTCAAGGAAACCCAAAATCTAATAATCATAAAGGGCTCTGTTACATATATTATAGTGCTACATACTTGCCTGGCAGTGGTGGGGTTAATATCCCAGTCAAGCAAACAAACATTCCATACTGTAGAGGCGAAACATTACAATACGAAAAGTATCTACTTAGAACCATTCAAATAACACAGCTAAGTACCTACTTTACATACTGCACATGCTATCCTGGAGGTGTTGCGCCTGTCGCAGATTGTCTAACAGATTTGTGTGCATGCGTATCTGAATACAATTAAAAATATTACTTCATACTTTTATGTCATTTTGAAAATCATACCAACACAACCTCGGTCATCCATATTCTCAAAGTAAAGGTCTTAAAACGTCTTTGTGCATCACTTACTGTGCCGGTATGTTTGTGAGGGGTGGGAGAGACAGCTCTGGGATGTCTAATCAAACATTGATTAGGGAACTTGAAACAGCAGCATACATTGCCTAATAATATTGACACACAGTGGGGTGTTTATGCAGCAAAGACCAATAACAAAAGAAAAAAAATGACAAACAGCGCACAACTCCTAGTGTAGTATAATCAATATTGTATTGAAAAAGTGAAGGTGGTAATACATGCACGTACATCAACGCTGAAAAATCAGGCAATACATGAATTATGGCACGTTACCAACTGCAGTCAGCGTCAGCAGGATTCCTCCAATAGATAATGCAGCCTCACACCTCCCGGTGATAGATGAAGTCGGCGGGCACGGGGTATCCCCCAGGTACTCACGATAGATTTTACTACACTGAGTTGTGTGCTGTCCTTTTTTATTTTACTAGCCATCTGGGGTGATACAGCAGCCTCTTACTTTTGTTAACGTTTTTCCTTATACATTTGATCACTGTAGAGGAGGGGGGGGGGGGGGGTTGCAGTTATTTTTATTTATTTTTACAAAGGGAAGTAGCGTATACGTACAGAAACTTTGTCATGCGCTTAATGAATTAAGCTTTATGTGCCCATTATAAGCATTACTTGGACTGTGAATTATGCATTTCTATCACTCTCCATACAACACCATCTCCCCCCCCCCCCCCTCAGAAGACTTGTATACTCTACTGTACTTTATTATAAACAGCATACTAATTTATGGAAAAGTTTTTATTTTTACAATTTAAAAGAACAAATCTTTCCCCACCCCACTATCCCCTCAGCCCCCCTAACTTCTCCCTATACACTATCCCCTCAACTACTCCCAACTCACTATCCCCTCAACCTCCCTAACTACACCCTACTCACTATCCCTTCCCCCCCCCCCCCCCCCACAACCCCCATAGAAGATCAAATACACAGATACACATATTTCAGCCCCTGGCAGCTGTATGTATGTATGTGTCTTTATTTATATAGCGCCATTAATGTACATAGCGCTTTACAGTAGTAATACACGTGACAATCATATAAATAACACATCATGGGAATAAGTGCTTCCGACATAAAAGTAACATTGTGGAAGAGGAGTCCCTGCAACGAAGAGCTTACAATTTAATGGGTAGGTAGGGAGAACGTACAGAGACAGTAGGAGGGCATTCTGGTAAGTGCGTCTGCAGGGGGCCAAGTGTTATGTATCAGATGTATAGTATTAGCCACGGTGCTACTCATATGCTTCTTTAAGCAAGTGTGTCTTAAGGTGGATAGAGAGGGTGCTAGTCGGGTATTGAGGGGAAGGGCATTCCAGAGGTGCGGGACAGTCAGTAAGAAAGTTTAAGGCGGGAGAGGGCTTTAAATACAAAGGGGGTAGAGAGAAGACATCCTTGAGTAGAGTGCAAAAGTCTGGATGGTGCATAGTGAGAAATTAGGGCTGAGATGTAAGGAGGGGTAGAAGAGTGTAAAGCTTTAAAAGTGAGGAGGAGAATTGAGTGCGAGATGCGGGATTTGATCGGAAGCCAGGAGAGGGATTTCAGCAGGGGAGATGCTGGCTTCTTGTTTTCCATGAGTAACTGATTACCTGTGGGGGAGAAAGGAGTAAAGGTTACTATACAATAAGTAAGGAAATACTGAAAAGATGTGCTGAAAATGTTGTTACACTGTATAGTGTGCGCAAGTATAATACACTACCTCAGGGTTTCCCAAACTTTTTTTTTCCGTGACCCGGTTATTTTTGAACTTCTTCTTTGTGACCCACTAAAAATGTTATCGCCTATACTGGCCTATAGGGCCTGCACAGACACACACACAGCCACTGATACACACACACACACACACACAAACACACAGCCACTGATACACAGACACACACATAGCCACTGATACACACACACAGCCACTGATACACACACACACACACAGCCACTGACAGCCACGCAGCCACTGACACACACACTGATACATACACACAGCCTCTGATACACACACGCAGCCACTGACACACACACGCAGCCACTGACACACGCAGCCACACAGA